>NC_092051.1:77786880-77845156 GCF_003086295.3 Arachis hypogaea | reverse complement strand
ATATAGAGTGAAAAAGGATGAGAGAGAAATAGAAAAGAGAAAAAGGAAGGAGAGAAAGAGAATAAAGATAGAGATGAAGGAGAAAAAAGAGAGAGAAAAGGAGAGAGAAATAAGGAAGGAGAGAGAGAGGAATAGGAGAGAGAAAGAAAAAAGAAAAAAAATGAGAGAGAGAGAGAGAGAAAGAGAAAGAGAGAGGGGAGGTAGAGAGAGGGCGGAGTGGAGAGAAACAAAAGGAAAAGAGGGAAAAGAGAAAGAGAGAGAGAGAAGGGGGATGGGAGGGGGAGAGGGGAGAGGGGAGAAAAGGAAAGAGAGGGAGAGAGCGAGAGAAAAAGAAGAGAGAGAAAGAGAGAGAGAGAGAGAGGAAGAAAGAGGGGAGGAGGAGAGAGAGAGAGAGAGGAGGGAGAGGAGAGAGAGAGGAAGAGAGAAGAAGGAAGGGGGAGGGAGAGGGGGAGAGAGAGGGAGAATGGAGGGAGAGGGAGAAAGAAGAGGAGAAAAGAGAGAGAGAGAAGACAGAGGGGATGGGAGAGAGAAGAGGGAGAGAAGAGAGAGAGGAAGAGAGAGGGAAAGGAAGGGAGAGGGGAAAAATGAGAGAGAAAGAGAGAGAGAGAAGGAGAGGAGGAGAGAGAAAAAGAGGGAGACAAAGAGGAGGAGGGGGAGAGAGAGAAAGAGAGAGAGAGATAGAGAAGGGAGAGAAGGAAGAAAGGGAAAGAGAGAGAGAGAGAGAGAGAGAGAGAGAGAGAGAGAGAGAGAGAAGTGAGAGAGGAGGGGGAGAAAGAGGAGAGGAAGAAAGATGGGAGGGAAAGAGAGAGGATGGAGAAGAGAGAGAGAAAAAAAGGGGGGGAGAGAGAGGGGAGGAGAGAGAAGAAGGAAGGGGGAAGGAGAGGTAGAGGGGGAGAGAGAGAGGAAAAAGAGGCAGAGGGAGAAAATGGAAGGGGGTGAGAAAGAGAGAGAGGGAGAGGGAGAGAAGAGAGTGAGAGATGGGAAGGGAGATAGAGAGAGAGAGAAAAAGAAAGGGGAGAGAGAGAGAGAAGGGAGAAAGAGAAAGAAAGAGTATGTAAAATTAATTTTGGAGTTTAAATAAAACCAGTTTTAATTTGGTTTAAAACTAAACTGAACCTTAAAAACTGGTTTTTAATAAACTGGTTTTTCATAAAAACTATGGTTTCAGTTTAGTTTTTTATTTAAAAAAACTGGTTTATTTAAAACAGTTTCAGTTCAGTTTCAATTCAGTTCAGTGAAACCAGTTTTTTTGCACACCCCTAATGCCAGGAGTGAGCACCTCTTCTTGGCATTGAACGCCAATGACATCCCTCTTTGGGCGTGTAATGTTCACAGAGGTGTCTTGGATAGCAGTCTGGTTATCCTCTATCAGCTTTTCTTCCCTTGGTCTCCTGTTATTGTGAGGTTGGTTGTTCAATATTTTCCCACTCCTCAATTGAATAGTCTGACACTCTTCTTTTATCTAATAGATAATTGCTGCCTAGTTTGCCTCAGCTGTGCTTCCACATTCCTGTTAAAAGTATGAGTTTCTCACAAAGCCTCTTGCAATTCCAATAACTGCTGTGCAAGGGCGTGTAGCTATTGAGTCAATGGGCCATTTTGTTCTGGAGGGTTAGATTCCGTAGATATTGCCTTAACCTCTCCTTTTATGGAAGTCTCATCAACCGAGTACAGATGCTGGTTCATGGAAACTGTCTCAATAAGTTCATGAGCCTCTTCAATTATTTTCCTCATATGTATAGAACCACCAGTAGAGTGGTCTAGAGACATCCTAGCCATGTCTGTGAGGCCATAATAAAATATGTCTAATTGCACCCATTTTGTAAACATTTCAGTGGGGCATTTCTGTAGCATTCTTCTATGCCTTCCCCAGGCATCATGAAGAGATTCATTATTCTCTTGCCTGAAGCTTTGGATATCCCACCTTAACTAGGTCAACTTCTTTAGGGAAAAGTATTGATTCAGAAACTTGTCTACTAGCTGCTTCCAGGTTTTTTAGCTGGATTTGGTTTGGTTGTCTAACCACCTCTTTGCTTGATCCCTTACAGCAAAGGATAAGAGTAGCAGTCTGTATACATCCTTATCTACTCCCTCAATGTACACTGTGTCAATGAATTGTAGGAAGTTTGCCAGGAACTCAGTAGGCTCTTCCTGTGGAAGTCCAGAATACTGGCAGTTTTGCTGCACCAGAGTATTGAGCTGAGGATTTAGCTCAAAATTACTTGTTCCAATGGGGGGTATGCTAATACTTCTCCTAAAAACATCAGGAGTGGCGGCCATGTAGGACCCCAAAGTTCTTCTGAACTGTTCGTTCCCATTTTGGTTCATGGTGAAGAAAGGTAGGAGAGTTTGGATATTAAGAAGTAAAAAGAGAAACTAGAATAGAAATATTTTTGTTTTTATTTTAATTATTAATTGAGTTAAAAATATTTGAAAATTGAGTGTGATTTTTGGAAAAGAAGAAACAGAAAGAGATAGGAAGTTTTCGAAAATAGAAGAGATGAATTAGATATGAAGTTTTGAAAAAGAGGAAAGAGAAGGAAAAGTATTAAAGAGATACTAAACTTTTAAAATTAAAAGAAGATAAAATAAGTAACTAATTAAGAAAGATTTGAAAATAAGATAAGATAAGAATTGAAAAAGATTTTATTTGAAAAAATTTTGAAATTAAAAATTGGAAAGAAAAAGTCAATGAGATGAGATATGAATTGAAAAGATTTGAAAAATATTTGATTTTGAATTTTGAAATTGAAACAAGATGAGATAAAGATTTGAAAATAAGTTGAAAAGATAAGATTTGAAATTTTATTTTTGAAAAAGATCTGAATTTAAAATTTGAAATTAAGATAAGATAACATAACATAATGATTTGAAAAATATTAGAATTTTAAAATTTAAAAGAAAGATAAGATAGGAAAGAATCAAATTAAAAGAAAAGATTTGAAAAGATTTAAAAAGATAAGATTTCAAATTTGAAATTTGACTTTACTAACAAGAAAATACCAAATTTTAAAATTTTTAAATCAAAATAAAAAAAAGAAAGCAAGATTTTAGAAAATTTGAATAAAGATAGAAAAATATTTTTTATTTTTTGAATTTCATGAAGAAAGAGAAAAACAACCAAAAGACACCAAATTTAAAATTTTTAGATCAAGGACACTAGTTTTTCGAAAATTTTAAAGGAAATAAAGAACACACAAAGGACACCAAACTTAAGAACTGACACAAGCTCAAACAAAGGATAAAGAAAACATGGATTTTTGAAAAAGTTTTTGAAAAGGAAAACAAAAGACACAAACACAAAATAGTAAAAAGTACCTAATCTAAGCACCAAGATAATCCGGTAGTTTGTCAAATCCGCACAATCCTGGGCAACGGCACCAAAAACTTGGTGCACAAAACTGACTCTGCACGTTTCACATAGATAGACTGGCAAGTATACCAGGTCGTCCAAGTAATACCTCAGGTGAGTGAGGATCGATCCCACAAGGATTGTTGGTTTGAGCAAGCAATGGTTACCTTGCAGATATTAGTTAGGCGCATAGAAAATATGGCTGTCACAAGAAAATGCATCAAACAGATAAATAAATAAAACGTTACTAGATAGATGTGAAATCAATGGTATGAGAATGGTTGAGGCTTCGGAGATGCTTCTTCCTTCTGGATTAACTTTTCTCATCATCTATTCTAACTTCTGATTGATTCATTCCATGGCAGGCTGTAAATGATTATCGCCGGGTCAGCGGTCATTAATCTCCTCTGCTTCAGATCAAACGCCAGGTCAGCGGTCATCCAATCTGAATGGGGGTGAAGCTCTAGTAGTCCATTCCCTTGGTGATCCTACTCAAAACACCACAGATAAGGTCGGATCTTCCGGATCAGAGAACGCTGCTCCAATCGTTCTAGCCTATACCACAAAGGCCCTAATCGCCCTGCACCTCGGCTGAACTGATGTCTCGAGAAGTCCCCAACGAAGTCGTGGACTAGCTGTCTAAGAGATGTATAATCAAGCTTGTGGTTCAATTCTATCCCATCAAGGACTCGCAAGAACCCATGTGAAGAGGGATGACGGTCAATTTACACTCCCAATTCGTTAGTATGAAGAATGAAGATACATCTTAGAATAGAATCAAGCATAGACTGAAGTAAAATAGTGATATTATTAATCTATAAGAATCAGCAAAGCTCCTAACCTTAACCTTGGGAGGTTAGTGACTCATACTGTTCGAAAAATACAATGGGGGAAGAAGAAGATCAAAAGTTCCTAATTGGTGTGCAAAATCGTGTTCATTCCATTCCTTGGTGATGGCGCTAAAAACTTAATACGCACGTTCATGATCTTATATCTGTTTCACAACTTCGTACAACTAACCAGCAAGTGCACTGGGTCGTCCAAGTAATAAACCTTACGTGAGTAAGGGTCGATCCCACGGAGATTGTTGGGATGAAGCAAGCTATGGTCATCTTATAAATCTCAGTCAGGCAGATTCAAATGTATAAAGAGATTATAGTGAACGAAAATTAAAATAGGATAGGGATACTTACGTAATTCATTGGTGAGAATTTCAGATAAGCGTATAGAGATGCTTTCGTTCCTCTGATCTCTGCTTTCCTGCTGTCTTCATCCAATCAATCCTACTCCTTTCCATGGCAAGCTTTATGTAGGGTATCACCGTTGTCAATGGCTACATCCCATCCTCTCTGTGAAAAAGGTCCAAATGCTCTGTCACGGCACGGCTAATCATCTGTCGGTTCTCGATCATACTGGAATAGGATCCATTGATCCTTTTGCGTCTGTCACTACGCCCAGCACTCGCGAGTTTGAAGCTCGTCACAGCCATCCCTTCCCAGATCCTACTCAGAATACCACAGACAAGGTTTAGACTTTCCGGATCTCAGGAATGGCCATCCATGAGTTCTAACTTATACCACAAAGACGCTAATAACTCGGACTCGGTCCCCTGTATTAGATATCCAAGAGATATCCATTCAATCTAAGGTAGAACGGAAGTGGTTGTCAGGCACGCGTTCATAAGTTGAGAATGATGATGACTGTCACGATCATCACATCCATCATATTGAAGTGTGAATGAATATCTTAGAAGCGGAATAAGTTGAATTGAATAGAAAAACAGTAGTACTTTGCATTAATCTTTGAGGAACAGCAGAGCTCCACACCTTAATCTATGGTGTGTAGAAGCTCTACCATTGAAAAATACATAAGTGAAAGGTCCAGGCATGGCCGAATAGCCAGCCCCCATGATCTAAGAACAAAACGTCCCCAGATGATCCGAAGATGATAAAAAGTCATATTTATACTAAACTAGTTACTAGGGTTTACAGAAATGAGTAAATAATGCAGAAATCCACTTCCAGGGCCCACTTGGTGTGTGCTTCGGCTGAGCTTGAAGTTTACACGTGGAGAGGTCATTCTTGGAGTTGAACGCCAGTTTGTAACGTGTTTCTGGCATTGAACTCCACTTTGCAACTTGTTTCTGGCGCTGGACGCCAGACTACAGCATGAAACTGGCGTTGAACGCCAGTTTACGTCGTCAATCCTTATTCAAAGTATGAACTATTATATATTTATGGAAAGCCCTGAATGTCTACTTTTCAACTCAATTGGAAGCGCGCCATTTGGAGTTTTGTATCTCCAGAAAATCCACTTTGAGTGCAGGGAGGTCAGAATCCAACAGCATCAGCAGTCCTTCTTCAACCTCTGAATATGATTTTTGCTCAAGTCCCTCAATTTCAGCCAGAAAATACCTGAAATTACAGAAAAACACACAAACTCATAGTAAAGTCTAGAAATGTAAATTTAACATAAAAACTAATAAAAACATCCCTAAAAGTAACTAGATCCTACTAAAAACATACTAAAAACAATGCCAAAAAGCGTATAAATTATCCGCTCATCACTAATCAAGGGTGATCTTCTCCTACATATACTAATCTAATAACTAACAATTACAGAAATAAGATAAACTAGTCTTGTAGTGCGAAAATCCACTTTCCGGGCCCACTTTGTCAGTGTTTGGGCTGAGCCAAGGGTGTCTCCACGTGCTAGGACTTCTTAGGGGCGTCGAACGCTGGCTTGGGACTCCCTTTTTGGGGTTGGACGCCAGCTACTCCCGTTGGATGCCAGGAATGAGGCTGGTGGCTGGCATTGAATGCCGGTTTTGGGCCTTCATTTCCAAAGCAAAGTATGGACTATTATATTTTTCTGAAAATCCCTGGATGTTGTCTTTCCATAGCTATTGAGAGCGTGCCAATTGGACTTCTATAGCTCCAGAAATGCTCCTTCGAGTGCATGGAGGTCAGATCCTGACAGCATCTGTAGTCCTTTTACTGTCTCTGAATCAGACTTTGCCAAAACTCGTTAATTTCAGTCAGAAAATACCTGAAATCATCATAAAACGCACAAACTCAAAATATAAAATTTTCACTAAAACCTATGAAAATATAATAAAACTTAAACAAAACATAATAAAAAATATATGAAAATGATGCCAAAAAGCATATAAAATATCCGCTCATCAAAGAGCTTGGTGAATTTGAAAAGAACCAAGTTTGGATACTTGTTCCAAAGCCAATTGGAAAGAAAGTGACTGGCACCAAGTGGATATTTAGGAATAAATTAGGAGAAGATGGTAGCACTGCTAGAAACAAAGCAAGACTAGTAGTGCAAGATATGATCAAGAGGAAGGGATAGACTTTGATGAATCCTTTGTCCTTGTTGCCCGAATGGAAGCCATAAGACTACTTTTAGCCATTGCTGCTCATTATGGTTTCAAACTATATCAAATGGATGTGAAATGTGCATTTCTAAATGGTGTAATAGATAGAGAAGTGTATGTGGCACAGCCACCTGGTTTTGAAAATAAGAAATTTCCAAATCATGTTTTCAAACACTCAAAAGCCCTTTATGGGTTGAGACAAGCTCCTAGAGCTTGGTATGAAGGACTTAGATCTTTTCTTTTGAAAAGTGGATTTTAAAGAGGCACCACTGACACTACTCTATTTATTAAAAATTCTAATGATTCTTTCATTTTAGTCCAAATTTATGTTGATGACATTATTTTTGGATCAGCAAAGGAGACCCTTTGTACAGAATTTGGAAAACGCATGACAAGTGAATTTAACATGAGCATGGTGCATGAACTTAACTTTTTCCATGGACTTCAAATTAAGCAAACTGAAATGGCATTTTTATTCATCAAGAGAAGTATGCCTAGGAACTAGTTAAGAAATTTGGTATGGAAAATACTAAACCCATGGGAACACCTATGCACCCTAACTCAAAACTAGAAAAGAGTGAAACTGAGAAAGTTGTTGATGAGACTAAGTATAGAAGAATGATTGGTTCTCTTATGTACCTAACTTTTTCTAGGCCCGATATTGTACAAAGTGTTAGAATGTGTTCAAGATTCCAATCGAAACCTAAAGAATCACATCTTTCAGCAGTTAAAAGGATTATTAGATATGCTCATGGCACATCCAATTTTGGTTTATGGTATCCCAAGATTGATGAATTTTCTGCAGTTAGTTATTGTGATGCAGACTTTGCTAAAGATAGAGTGGATAGAAGGAGTACATCAGGCATATGCTACTTTCTTGGGAAGTCTCTAAACGTCTGGTCAAGTAAGAAGCAGTCCACAGTGGCATTATCCACTGTAGAGGCTGAGTATATCGCTGATTCTTCATGTTGCTTTCAACTTATTTGGTTGAAAACCCTACTTGCTGATTATAAATTAAATGTCGAAAATATTTTCTTGCTATGTGACAATATTAGTGCCATAAATATTTCCCAAAATCCAGTCTTGCACTCTGAAACTAAACATATTGAGGTGAGATTTCACTCAATAAGAGAACATGTTCAAAAAGAGAATATTAGCATTCAATTTGTTAAATCAGAAGATTAATTAGCAGATATTTTCACCAAACCTCTAGCTAAAGACAGATTTTGCAAGCTTAGGACTAATCTAGGGATTTTAAGTCATGATTAGTTATTTGCACATTGCTGATGTATTTGTTGAAGTTTTTGTCTCTCAGGTGTGGATGAGACAATTCTGAGAAAATGAAGAACCATCTCTTTGAGCATCTCTTTCTGGGCCCATTTGCACGATCTGTATCTTCTGGGCCAACCCTTCAGATCAGAGTTACGTTGGTCGAATATGTTTCTTTAAACACTACCATCTCTGGGCCAAATGAGTGTTACATTATCCATGTGATATTTTGTGTTTTGTCTTTTAGTGAAAAAGTTTCTTTTAAATCTGTTTTGTTTTATTTGTTAATAAAATCAAATTACCTTTTTCATGATGTCAAGACTTTTCAAGGTCTATTCATAGGTGATGCAGTTGCATGTTTCAAGAAACCTCCTTTTTTGGTGCAGTTACCAAACTTCTCTCTTCATAACTCCTTCCACCACCTCTTCGGTTCTTTCCCACTACCATTAGTGCTTTGTTTCATTCGAAACCTGTGTTCACTCCAATGAGAAAGAAAACTGTGATCCAATAGAGTCTAAGGACAAAAATCCTCAAACTTCCAAAGAAACCTAGACCCTCCACTCGCTCTAAAGATCAGACTTTTACACCTTATCCATCTCCTCCTCACATAGACCCTATGACTTGAACAAAAAACACTTCAAGGTTTCCTTCTTCTTCCAAGCCGACGGCCCCACCAAGTGCTCCATCGAAGCCAAGCACCTCGATGGGGAAGCGCCCTGCTGCTGAGGAACCTGTGCCTGAACCTTCTTGTCCTAAGCCTAGGTCTGCTCCTACTCGTCCTCAAAGAGGTAACCCTCGCATCCCTCTAAAATCAGTTAAAGATCCTTCCATTGATTCTTTTGCAAACAAATCACATTTCATGACCTCTCACTCAAACTACAACCCTCTTCGTTTCCGCATAGCCATGAACAATGATTTCTATGATGGTGTTGTCGTTCACCGTACCATATGCCCCACCTTTTTTGTTGACCTACCAAATCTAAAAAAGAAAGGTTTTGTTTTTGCGAAAAATTTTGAATTTCTGGGCTGGAACCATATTTTTAAAATCAAAAAACCAGTTTACCCAGTCTTAGTCAAGGAGTTCTATGCAAATATGACCGATCATAAGTGTAGCATTCACTCCTATGTCAAAGGCCGTGACCTTGTTCTGAACAATGAAACCATCAATGTTTTTTTGGAATATATTGATGTTGGAGCTTGTACATACACCTCGGGTAAGTGGGATCAAGGGGTACATATCTCTTACAATGATGCTCTGACCTATGTATGTGAACACATTTCCTCAATTTATGGTATCACTCCAACTCACAAAGCCCTGGGTTACACTCGTGCTCAGCTACATCGTATAGTGAACCATATCATCCTTCCTCAGAGTGGCTCAGATCAAAGGGTGTCCTTCTGTGATACTCTGGTTCTGTATGCTATTCTCACAAAAACTGAAATCTCTTTTGCATATTTGATGGTGAGGTATATGTTTGACTACATTAGAAATGAGAAAGATAAAGCTCTTTCTTACGGCATGTTCTTAACCTGTATTTCTGAACATCTTGGTGTTGACTTGTCAAATGAGACATATGAAAATAGACACTCATATCTAAAAGGAGGTGGTTCAGTGAAATAGCAAAAAAAGGGACCAAATGGAACTGAAAGGGTGGTTCTTGATGATGATGATGATGACTATGAACCAAACAAATCCTCTCCTTTATCTGCATCTAGGACTTCAGCTTCCACTGGACACAAATTACTCTTATATGGAGTGTTGAAAGATGTAGTTCAGGAATTTGTCTCTCAATCTAACCATCTAATTACAATGAGCAAAGAACAGAGAAAACTTGCTGCCAAGCATGAAAACTTCCTCAAAAAGTCCAGAGATAAAGTGGTAGTTTTCATGAAGTTCATTGACAATCTCCAGGAGGATGAAACCATGGCCACTGACCCTGAAGATCATGCTAATTGTGAAGATGAGGATGGTTTGGATGCCTAAAGACACCTCCTCTATTACTATTTTCTATATTTTTTTATTTTGAAAATTGTCTCATGGAACAATTGTACTTTGTGTTTGGACTTCCTAGTTGTCTCAGATGACTGTAAACCGATTAACAACTGTTAATTTTGATTTTACTTTTCTAATTATATGGGCTATGTCTTAACTTTTTGCTGCAGGTTTATAAGTTGGTTGCATTTCCTCCCTTGATGAAAAAAGGGGGAGTAGTATTAGTATTATGTTTGTATGCTCATTTTTGTTGCTCTGCTCATTTTTGTTGCTCTGTTTTATTATGTTTTGAGGCTGATTTGTTGCTCTGTTTTGTTATGTTTTGGGGCTGACTGGTCTTGCTATTTTTTGTACATTTTTTTTTTTGCTTTGTTTTATGAGCTATTAAAATTGTTTCAAAATCTTGTTGAATGCTTCATTCATGGACAACAATTTATATATAGTATATAGTTGTGTTCCCTATGTGAATATGTAAATAGGAAACAAATGATGAGCACAAATTCAGGGGGAGCAACACTTGGAAAGGAAAGGAGGAGCAATTCAAAAGCAAATAACATCACCTAAAGGGAAGTACCTTAACCTTATTAAAATTCAAAAGCAAGATTGTTGATGGATTCTCTAACTCTAAAAGCTCGAAGAAATAAAACAAAGAAAACAGGTGGGCTGAATGGAAAATATCCAACCCAAGTCCAAGAAGATTCTACCATGCTGAAGACTTACAAAGCCAATACTCACATGTTTGCTTCTGTCAGAATCAGAAAGAAAGAGAGAGAGAGAGAGAGAGAGCTTCGTTCATCTTACTCATTTCACCAGAGAAGAAAGAAAGAGAAAGGTAAAATTCAAAAGCAAATGTCTAATCACCCTAATCAAAGCAAGCTATGCTAAGTTAGAGGATAAAGGTGATTTATTTCCATTTGCATGCAATTTAGTTTCTTTACTCCTTATCCAATTTTCGGCATCTCCAATTTAGGATAAATGGAGAAAGTGTTTTCTGATAATTACTACTGGGAATCAAAGGCTAAAATTGTTTCTTGGGGACAAAGCACTATCTCAAGTGTTTGAATTTGGGTTTACCACTGAACAACTTTTTTCCTACTGATCTGAGGTCTTTGGTCAAGAAAAAGAACCTATTTTGAAATCCCTAATTTAAGGGTTAATTGAAGAAAGTGAGTTGACAAGCATATGAGGCTCAAGGATCGACGAGTTGACTAAGGAGAAATCCAAATAGCAACTTGGCAAGAGGTACAAAAAGAAAAGGTTTTTCATTTTTGAAAGGAACGACAAAGAACCAGAACTTGAGTTTGTTTGAAGAGCTTCTCTGTGAAGAGTTCATCAATTTTGGACAATATTTTCTACGTTAAAGAAGCAATCTGCCAGGATGAAGAACTTAATCAGAGTTAGTTGAATCTGGTTCAACTTATAGCAATAGAGGTTGTTAATGAATCAATCTCCTTCATGTTCTACAGTTTGTATTTCATTTTTAATGTATATCTTTCTGTAATTTCTTGATAGGTAAAAGGCTGAAAGAGAGAAATAAAGAAAAAGCCTATGAGTGACAAAAGGCTGAGTGAAACACTTGAGAGAAAAGCCTAGAGTGATTTCAGATTTCTTTAGGTTATTTCATATGTCTTGTATCTTGTACTTGTAAGGTGCGCCTTTCTAAGTTTGGTTAGTACTTTGAGTGAGGAGTTAGGTATTAGCATAACCAAGTCAAGTTAGATAAGAAGTTGAGAGAAAAAAGATTAAGTGAATCCTAAGAAATTGGTGTATGTAATACTTTAACTATAGTTGAAATTCCAACACTGTTGTGGTGGAGACTGGATGTAGGTTGCATTGCACAAGGCAACTAAACCAGGATACATGCCTGTGTCATCTTTCTCTAAGTTCTGATTTCTGATATTTATAAGACAAAATGGAATTGTCTCATAAAATTTTGGTTGTACAGTTCAAACAGATTTTATTTGAAAGTTTGATATTAAAGGCTTAATCCATTAAAGCAAAAGAAGGTCATAAATTCAAAACCCCTCCCCTTCTCTAAGCCTTCTGTAACCTTCAACCTGATTAGAAATTTTTTTAAGATTATATTTATTATTTATTTAGTTATTTTATTATGTAATGATATTATTTTTTATAAAATTTAAAGTTTTTTTTGTGTCTAAAAGAAATAAATATTATTATATAAATATATTTTCATATAAAATAATATCTAAGATACAAAACATGCTAAAAAAAATTAAATCAAATATAAAATTTAATTATTATTGACTCTTACGTACTTGTGTAGTTGACATATTGAAAATGAGTTTTTTCACTATTGTATTGGCTATGTATCAATCTATTTTAAACTTTTTTTTCTATAAAATTGATTATATATTACTGTATGAGCTTTAGAACTGTCGTGACGCTTTGTCGTTCTTTGCTTTCCAGCTAGATGTAACGCTTAGGGTGATAGGGTATTACACATGTTACTCAATTAGGCATAATGCACTTAAGTAAAGAAATCAAACACATAGAAAATGCATATGATGAATGCCTATCTTATTAGCTGTGATATCATTTGTGGGTTCAAATGCCAACCCGATACATCCTTTTGAATGTCACCTTTCTGCCACGTCCCTAGGATATAGTGCCTGGCTTACTTTGTGCGCCCCTAGGATTTAGTGCCTAGCTCACTTTTATGTGCTCCCTGGGATATAGTGCCCAGCTCAATATTTTAGGTTATAGTACCCTAGTTCACTCTTATGGCACGAAAGATTACGCGAGTGGGAGACTACCTCAGTCCTCATATGTGAACGTAGGCGGGAGGTGATGAGTGGATATTTTATACGCTTTTTGGGGTTAATTTCATATAGTTTTGAGTATGTTTTAGTTAGTTTTTAGTTTATTTCCATTAGTTTTTAGGAAAAATTCATATTTCTGGACTTTACTATGAGTTGTGTATTTTTCTGTAATTTCAGGTATTTTTCTGGCTGAAATTGAAGGAGCTAAGCAAAAATCTGATTCAGGCTGAAAAAGGACTGCCGATGCTGTTGGATTCTGACCTCCCTGCACTCAAAGCAGATTTTCTGGAGCTACAGAACTTGAAATGGCATGCTTCCAATTGCATTGGAAAGTAGACATCCAGGGCTTTCCAGCAATATATAATAGTCCATACTTTGCACAAAAATAGATGACGTAAACTGGCGTTCAATGCCAGTTCTCTGCCCAATTCTGGCGTCCAGCGCCAGAAAAGGATCAAAAGCTGGAGTTGAACGCCCAAACTGGCATAAAAACTGGCGTTCAACTCCACAAATGGCCTCTGCACGTGAATTGCTTAAGTCTCAGCCCAGCACACACCAAGTGGGCCCCAGAAGTGGATCTCTGCATCATCCATCATAGTCTACTCATATTTTGTAACCCTAGGCTACTAGTTTAGTATTTAAACAACTTTTAGAGACTTATTTTATATCGCATGACATTTTTAGATCAAACCCTTGTATTCTCTGACGGCATGAGTCTCTAAACCCCATTGCTGGGGGTGAGGAGCTCTGCTGTGTCTCGATGAATTAATGCAAGTATTTCTGTTTTCCATTCAAACACGCTTGTTCCTATCTAAGATGTTCATTCGCGCTTAACTGTGATAAAGGTGATGATCTGTGACATTCATCACCTTCCTCAAACCATGAACGTGTGCCTGACAACCACCTCTGTTCTATATCCGATTGAATGAGTATCTCTGAGATCTCTTAATCAGAATCTCCGTGGTATAAGCTAGAACTGATGGCGGCATTCATGAGAATCCGGAAAGTCTAAACCTTGTCTGTGGTATTCCGAGTAGGATTCAAGGATTGAACGACTGCGACGAGCTTCAAACTCCTGAAGGCTGGGCGTTAGTGACAGACGCAAAAGGATAGTAAATCCTATTCCAACCGGATCGAGAACCAACCGGTGATTAGCCGTGCTGTGACAGAGCGCGTGAGCGTAGTTTTCACTGGAAGGATGGAAGGTAGCCATTGACAACGGTGATCCACCAACACACAGCTTGCCATAGGAGGACGTGCGTGCATGAATCAGAAGACAGAGGAAAACAGAGATTCAGAAGACAAAGCATCTCCAAAACTCCAACATATTCTCCATTACTGCACAACAAGTAACCTTTAATTTATGCTCTCTTGGTTATTCGCAATTCAACTGATAAACATAATTGACTTCCTGACTAAGATTTACAAGATAACTATAGATTGCTTCAAACCAACAATCTCCGTGGAATTCGACCCTTACTCACGTAAGGTATTACTTGGACGACCCAGTGCACTTGCTGGTTAGTGGTACGAGTTGTGAAAAGTGTGATTCACAATTTGTGCACCAAGTTTTTGGCACCGTTGCCGGGGATTGTTCGTGTTTGGACAACTAACGGTTTATTTTGTTGCTTAGATTAGGAAAAATTTTTCTTTTTAGTTTAAGAGTCTTTTATTATTTATCCCTTGTTAAAACACTTTAAATTTATAGCTCAATTAGTTAGAACGTGGTGTTTATGTTCATGGTAATTGGCTATCATATTTTTAAAATCTTTTTCAAAAATATTCTTTTCTAAATCCTATGCCAAACTTTAAGTTTGGTGTTTTCTTGTTGATTTTTCAAAAAAAAAATTATTTTAATAAATAAAATAAAATAAATAAAAAGGTAAATCAATCCAAGTTATATCCCTTTATCCATCATGGACATAAGTGGAAATGAACAGTCCAGGAGGACTCTGGGGTCATATTCTAACCCCTCTACTGCTTCATATGGGAGCAGCATCTGCATACCCTCCATTGGAGTTAGTAGCTTTGAGTTGAACCCTCAGCTCATTATCATGGTGCAGCAAAGTTGTCAGTATTCCGGTCTTCCACAGGAAGAACCTACAGAGTTTCTGGCACAATTTTTACAAATTGCTGACACAGTACATGATAAGGAAATAGATCAGGATGTCTACAGACTATTACTATTTCCATTTGCTGTAAAAGATCATGCTAAGAGGTGGTTAAATAACCAACCTAAGGCCAGCATAAGAACATGGAAACAGCTGACAGAAAAATTCCTGAATCAGTATTTTCCTCCAAAAAGGATGACACAGCTAAGGCTGGACATCCAAGGCTTTAAACAAGGAGATAATGAATCTCTTTATGATGCCTGGGAGAGATACAGAGAGATGCTACGAAAATGCCCCTCTGAAATGTTTTCAGAGTGGGTTCAGTTAGACATCTTCTATTATGGGCTTGCAGAAGGAGCTCAGATGTCTCTAGATTACTCAGCTGGTAGATCTATCCATATGAGAAAGACAATTGAAGAGGCTCAAGAGCTCATTGATACAGTTGCCAGGAATCAGCATCTGTACCTAAGCAGAAACCCTTCCATGAATGAAGAGGTTAAAATAGCAACTGCTGAATTCAGTACTGTAAAACAAGCTGCTGAATTCAATCAGCAATTGGATTTTCTAACAAAGCAGCTAGCTGAATTCAAGGACAGGCTACAGGAGACAAGGATAGCTAATATACATATGGACGAACAGTTTAAGCAAACAAAGCAGCAGCTATCAAGGCAAATACCAGAAGAATGCCAAGCAGTTCAATTAAGGAGTGGGAAAACATTAAATACCCCTCCTCAAGGCATCAAAAATTCAAGAAATGAGCAACCCACCAAAGATTCACCTGAGGACAGTAAGAGCCCAGGGAAAAATAATTCTGGCGCTAAAACGCCAGAAAATGGGTGGAAGGCTGGCGCTGAACGCCCAGACCATGCCCAAAACTGGCGTTCAACGCCAGAAACAAGGCAGAATTGGCGTTCAACACCAGAAATGGGCAAGAATCTGGCGTTGAACGCCCAAATGGGGCAGAATCCAGCGTTGAACGCCCAAAATGGGGCACATTTCTGGCATTCAGGCACCAGGAACAGACAGTGAGCTGGCGTCTAACGTCACTCCAGCTTCTGACTCTGGCACTCAATTGCCAGTGAGGGATCAGACACACACAAGTGCTGATAACAACCCTTCTAAAAAGGCTTCTTTAACCACTAAGGTTGAGGAATATAAAGCCAAGATACCTTATCCTTAAAAATTCTGGAAAGAAGAGCAGGATAAGCAATTTGCTCGCTTTGCAGATTATCTAAGGACTCTTGAAATAAAGATTCCATTTGCAGAGGCACTTGAGCAAATACCTTCTTATGCCAAGTTCATGAAAGAGATCTTGAGTCATAAAAAGGAGTGGAGAGAAACAGAAAGAGTTCTCCTCACTGAAGAATGCAGTGCAGTCATTCTAGAGAGCTTTCCTGAAAAGCTTAAAGACCCTGGGAGTTTTCTGATACCATGCATATTAGAAGGTAACTGCACCAAGACAGCTTTATGCGATCTTGGGGCAAGCATCAACCTAATACCTGCATCCACTATCAGGAAGCTTGGCTTGACTGAAGAAGTTAAACCAACCCGGATATGTCTCCAACTTGCTGATGGTTCCACTAAATACCCATCAGGCGTGATTGAGGACATGATTGTCAGAGTTGGGCCATTCGCCTTTCCCACTGACTTTGTTGTGCTGGATATGGAGGAGCACAAGAGTGCTACTCTCATTCTAGGAAGACCCTTCCTAGCAACTGGACGATCCCTCATTGATGTCCAACAGGGGGAAATAACCCTGAGAGTCAATGATGATGAGTTCAAGTTGAACGCTATCAAAGCCATGCAGCATCCAGACACATCAACAGACTGCATGAAAGTTGATCTTATTGACTCTTTGGTAGAAGAGATCAACATGGCTGAGAGTCTCGAATCAGAGTTGGAAGACATCTTTAAAGATGTTCAGCCTGATTTGGAGGATTCAAGGGACATGAAAGAGCCTCTGAACTCTCTTTTGAAAGAGGAAAAACCTCCTAAACCCAAGCTCAAGCCACTACCACCATCCTTGAAATATGCATTTCTGGGAGAAGGTGACACTTTTCCAGTGATCATAAGCTCTGCTTTAAATTCACAGGAAGAGGAAGCACTTATTCATGTGCTAAGGACACACAAGACAGCTCTTGGGTGGTCCATAGGTGACCTTAAGGGTATAAGCCCAGCTAGATGCATGCACAAAATCCTATTGGAGGATAATGCCAAACCAGTGGTTCAACCACAGAGGCGGCTAAATCCAGCCATGAAGGAAGTAGTGCAGAAAGAGGTCACCAAATTACTGGAGGCTGGGATTATTTATCCTATTTCTGATAGCCCCTGGGTGAGCCCTGTTCAAGTCGTCCCAAAAAAGGGAGGCATGACAGTGATTCATAATGAAAAAAATGAACTGATTCCTACAAGAACAATTACAGGGTGGCGCATGTGTATTGACTACAGAAGGCTCAATACAGCCACCAGAAAGGATCATTTTCCTTTACCATTCATAGACCAGATGCTAGAAAGACTAGCAGGTCATGATTATTACTGCTTTTTGGATGGCTACTCAGGCTATAACCAGATTGCAGTAGATCCCCAGGATCAAGAGAAAACAGCATTCACATGTCCATCCGGAGTGTTTGGTTATAGAAGGATGCCATTTGGGCTATGTAATGCGCCTACAACCTTCCAGAGATGCATGCTCTCTATTTTCTCTGACATGGTGGAAAAATTTCTGGAAGTCTTCATGGATGACTTCTCAGTATATGGAGACTCATTCAGCTCTTGTCTTGATCACCTAAAACTTGTTTTGAAAAGATGCCAAGAAACCAACCTAGTTTTAAACTGGGAAAAGTGTCACTTCATGGTGACTGAAGGAATTGTTCTTGGGCATAAAATCTCAAACAAGGGAATAGAGGTGGATCAAGCAAAAATAGAGGTAATTGAAAAATTACCACCACCTTCCAATGTTAAGGCAATCAGAAGCTTTCTGGGGCATGCAGGATTCTATAGGAGGTTTATAAAGGATTTTTCAAAAATCGCAAAACCTCTAAGCAATCTGCTAGCTGCTGACACGCCATTTGTGTTTGACACAGAGTGCCTGCAGGCGTTTGAAACGCTGAAAGCTAAGCTGGTCACAGCACCAGTCATTTCTGCACCAGACTGGACACTACCATTTGAGCTAATGTGTGATGCCAGTGATCATGCCATTGGTGCAGTATTGGGACAGAGGCATGACAAGCTTCTGCATGTCATTTATTATGCCAGTCGCGTTCTAAATGATGCCCAGAAAAATTACACAACCACAGAAAAAGAACTACTTGCAGTGGTTTACGCCATTGACAAGTTCAGATCATACTTAGTAGGATCAAAAGTGATTGTGTATACTGACCATGCTGCTCTTAAATATCTACTCACAAAGCAGGATTCAAAACCCAGGCTCATCAGATGGGTATTGCTTCTGCAAGAGTTTGATATAGAAATAAGAGACAAAAAAGGGACAGAGAACCAAGTGGCTGATCATCTGTCCCGGATAGAGCCAGTGGAAGGGACGTCCCTCCCTTCTCTTGAGATCTCTGAGACGTTTCCTGATGAGCATTTATTCGCCATTCAGGAAGCACCATGGTTTGCCGATATTGCAAACTATAAAGCTGCAAGGTTCATACCCAAGGAGTACAACAGGATACAAAAGAAGAAATTAATTACTAATGCAAAGTATTACTTGTGGGATGAACCTTATCTCTTTAAGAGATGTGCAGACGGAATTATCCGTAGGTGTGTGCCTAGAGAAGAAGCACAGAGGATCCTGTGGCATTGCCACGGATCTCAATATGGAGGCCATTTCGGAGGTGAGCGAACTGCCACCAAGGTCCTCCAATGTGGCTTCTATTGGCCCACACTCTATAAAGATTCCCGAGAGTTTGTACGTAATTGTGACAGTTGCCAAAGAGCTGGTAATCTGCCTCATGGTTACACCATGCCTCAACAAGGAATCTTAGAGATTGAGTTGTTTGACGTATGGGGAATTGACTTCATGGGACCCTTCCCACCATCATATTCAAACACTTATATTCTGGTGGCAGTTGATTATGTATCAAAATGGGTTGAGGCCATTGCCACACCCACCAATGATACTAAGACAGTGCTGAAATTCCTCCAGAAACATATCTTTAGCAGATTTGGTGTCCCTAGAGTACTAATCAGTGATGGAGGCACTCACTTCTGCAATAAACAGCTTTACTCTGCCATGGTTCGGTATGGAATTCGCCACAAGGTGGCCACTCCATATCATCCACAAACCAATGGGCAAGCTGAAGTCTCTAATAGAGAATTAAAGAGAATCCTGGAACGGACAGTAAATACCCGTAGAAAGGATTGGGCACGGAGCTTGGATGATGCTCTGTGGGCTTACAGGACAGCATTCAAGACCCCTATAGGGACCTCTCCATACCAACTCGTGTATGGTAAGGCATGTCACCTGCCCGTGGAACTGGAACATAAGGCCTACTGGGCAACCAGATTCCTAAACCTTGATGCCAAACTAGCAGGAGAAAAACGATTGCTCCAGCTAAATGAGCTAGAGGAATTCAGATTCACAGCTTTCGAAAATGCCAAGCTTTATAAAGAAAAATCAAAGAAGTGGCATGACAAAAAGCTGTCATCTAGAATCTTTGAACCAGGACAGAAGGTCCTGTTGTTTAACTCTAGACTCAGGCTATTCCCCGAGAAACTAAAATCCCGGTGGAGGGGACCATACGTGATTACAAGTGTGTCACCATATGGTTATGTGGAGCTTCAAGATATTGATTCTGATAAGAAGTTCATTGTCAATGGACAGAGAATCAAGCATTATCTTGAAGGCAACATTGAGCAAGAATGCTCAAAGCTGAAGCTAGATTAAAAGCTCAGCAAGGTCCAGCTAAAGACAATAAAGAAGCGCTTGCTGGGAGGCAACCCAGCCATGGGGCAACAATCCTCTGAGCATTTTTGCCCTATTTCTATTTTTATTTTTATTTGTTTATATAGAGTTCATTGACAACAGGGTAAATAATCATTTACAGAAGACCTCGGCACACAAAACAGAGAAAAAGATCTCACTGGCAAGAAAACTCCAGTAAAAGAGCATTTTGGGCGTTCAACGCCCAAAATGGGCATCCACTGGGCGCTGAACGCCAGTGATGATAGCAGCTGGGCGTTCAACGCCAGAAAGGGGCACCCACTGGGCGTTGAACGCCAGTAATGGCAGCAGCTGGGCGTTGAACGCCCAGGAGAGCAGCAATTGGGCGCTGAACGCCCAAAACAGGCAGTGTTTGGGCGTTCAAACGCCAAGAAGGCAGGGAGGAGCCAGATTCAATTTTTCCCACACGTATTTCCATTTTAATTTCAAATTTTATGCTTCAATGCATGATTTTTACATAAACATGTCAAGAACCCTGATTTCTAAATTCCATAATTTCTAAAAACCCTACCACAAAATAAATAAATAAATAAATATATCAAATGTATTTTAATCCATAAACACCAGGCATCTTTGCAAATTCAATCCAACTCTTTTCAAATCTTTTTTGAAAACAAATCTATCTTTTTCACTCAAAAAAAAATCTTTTCAACTAATCCATATCTTTTTCAAATCTCCATATTATCTTTTTCAAAATTCTGATTTATCTTTTTCAAAAATCTATCATATCATTTCAAAATTAAACTATATCTTCTATCTTATCTTTTTCAACTCAATCTTTTTATCTTATCTTTTCCAATTTTTCGAAAACCCACCCCCCCATCCCTTTAAATTTGGGTTCGGCCTCCCCCCTCCTCCATCAACAATTGCACCTTGCTCTCCTTCTATCCCTCTCCTTTCTTTTCTTTTGCTTGAGGACAAGCAAACCTCTAAGTTTGGTGTCTTTATCCGAGATCACTAAGATCATGGCTCCCAAAGGAAAACAACCCACTCCAAGAGGCAAGAAAGAGAGCGTTCCAAAACCACTTTGGAATCAAGGGAAGTTCTTATCTAAAGAACATTCAGACCATTATCTTAAAGTAATGGGTCTGAGATCAGTGATCCCGGAAGTTAGATTCGATCTGAAAGAAGATGAATATCCGGAGATCCAGGAGCAAATTCGAATCAGGAACTGGGAAGTCCTAGCTAATCCTGAAACGAAAGTAGGAAGGAACATGGTCCAGGAGTTCTATGCTAATATGTGGCAGACTGACAAGCAAAAACTATCTGGAACTGCCTTCTATGAATTTCGGACCATGGTCAGAGGGAAGATTGTTCATACCACCCCTGACAAGATCAGAGAGATCTTAAAGCTACCTCAACTGAAGGACGATCCAAACTCCTTCAACAGGAGGATGATGAGAGCAGACATTGACCTGGATAAGATTCTAGAGGACATATGTATCCCTGGAGCCAGGTGGACCACCAACACAAAGGGTGTCCCAAATCAACTCACGAGAGAGGATCTCAAACCAGCCGCCAGAGGATGGCTGGACTTCATTGGGCGTTCTCTGTTGCCCACTAGCAACCGATCTGAAGTCACAGTTAAAAGAGCAGTGATGATTCATTGCATCATGATGGGGAAGAAAGTAGAGGTTCATCAGCTGATTTCCACTGAACTCTACAAGATTGCTAACAAAAATTCAAAAGAGGCCAGGTTGGCTTATCCAAGCGTGATTTCTCTGCTCTGCAAAGACGCTGGAGTAAGGATGGGAATAACTGAATATATCCTAATTGAAAAGTCAATCACCAAAGCTTCAATGGAGAGACAACAAGCACAGGAGGATCCCATCAAGAAGAGAGCACAGGAATTCCTCCCAGAGATCCCTCAAGCTGAATACTGGGAATATCTTGAGACGTCCGTCACCAAGATACGGGAAGCTATGGAGCAAATAATAAAAGAACAGAAGGAACACAGTCAAATGCTGACCTATATGTTTAAAGAACAAGAGGAGCAGGGGCGTGACTTAAGGGAACTGAAGCGCCAAAAGTCTTCTCTTGTAGGACCAAGCACCCCAAGGATCAGAGGAACCCCCGTGCCCCCAGAATAAAGGTTGTTAATTTCCAATTTCTGCCTTAACTCTGTGACAGTGTCCTTATAAAAGTTTACCTTAGAAGTCATATAATAGTAATTAGTATCTATTTGATTTTATCTCCAATTAAGCTATAGTTTATTTTTCTCATCATCATTAAACATGAATAAAATAGTAGATCTTTTGAATAAGAAGCAATAAAATTTCGAGTTTTAATAAGAGAAATCCTAATTAGTTAAATGTGGTGGCAATGCTTTCTATCTTCTGAATGAATGCTTGAACAGTGCATATGTCTTTTGAATTTGTTGTTTAAGACTGTTAAATATGTTGGCTCTTGAAAGAATGATGAACATGAGACATGTTATTGATAATCTGAAAAATCATAAAAATGATTCTTGAAGCAAGAAAAAGCAGCAAAGAATAAAGCTTGCAGAAAAAAAAAAAAGCAAGCAGAAAAAGCCAAAAGCTCTTAAAACCAAAAGGCAAGGGCAAATAAAAAGGATCCCAAGGCTTTGAGCATCAGTGGATAGGAGGGCCTAAAGGAATAAAATCCTGGTCTAAGCGGCTAAACCAAGCTGTCCCTAACCATGTGCTTGTGGCGTGAAGGTGTCAAGTGAAAACTTGAGACTGAACGGTTAAAGTCAAGGTCCAAAGCAAAAAGAAGAGTGTGCTTAAGAACTCTGGACACCTCTAATTGGGGACTTTACCAAAGCTGAGTCACAATCTAAAAGGTTCACCCAATTATGTGTCTGTGGCATTTATGTATCCGATGGTAACACTGGAAAACAAAGTGCTTAGGGCCACGGCCAAGACTCATAAAATAGCTGTGTTCAAGAATCATCATACTGAAATAGGATACTCAATAACACTATCTGAATTCTAAATTCCTATAGATGCCAATCACTCTGAGCTCCAATGGATAAAGTGAGATGCCAAAACTTTTCAGAAGCAAAGAGCTACTAGTCCCGCTCATCTAATTAGAATCTGAGCTTCACTCAAAAACTCTGAGATATTATTGCTTCTCAACTTATTAGTCTTCTATTTTATTTGTCTAAGTTGCTTGAGAATAAGCAACAGTTTAAGTTTGGTGTTGTGATGAGTGGATATTTTATACGCTTTTTGGGGTTAATTTCATATAGTTTTGAGTATGTTTTAGTTAGTTTTTAGTTTATTTCCATTAGTTTTTAGGAAAAATTCATATTTCTGGACTTTACTATGAGTTGTGTGTTTTTCTGTAATTTCAGGTATTTTTCTGGCTGAAATTGAAGGAGCTGAGCAAAAATCTGATTCAGGCTGAAAAAGGACTGCTGATGCTGTTGGATTCTGACCTCCCTGCACTCAAAGCAGATTTTCTGGAGCTACAGAACTCGAAATGGCATGCTTCCAATTGCATTGGAAAGTAGACATCCAGGGCTTTCCAGCAATATATAATATTCCATACTTTGCACAAGGATAGATGACATAAACTGGCGTTCAACGCCAGTTCTCTGCCCAATTCTGGCGTCCAGCGCCAGAAAAGGATCAAAAGCTAGAGTTGAACGCCCAAACTGGCATAAAAACTGGCGTTCAACTCCACAAATGGCCTCTGCACGTGAATTACTTAAGTCTCAGCCCAGCACACACCAAGTGGGCCCCAAAAGTGGATCTCTACATCATCCATCATAGTCTACTCATATTTTGTAACCCTAGGCTACTAGTTTAGTATTTAAACAACTTTTAGAGACTTATTTTATATCGCATGACATTTTTAGATCAAACCCTTGTATTCTCTGACGGCATGAGTCTCTAAACCCCATTGTTGGGGGTGAGGAGCTCTGCTGTGTCTCGATGAATTAATGCAAGTATTTCTGTTTTCCATTCAAACACGCTTGTTCCTATCTAAGATGTTCATTCGCGCTTAACTGTGATGAAGGTGATGATCTGTGACATTCATCACCTTCCTCAAACCATGAACGTGTGCTGACAACCACCTCCGTTCTATATCCGATTGAATGAGTATCTCTGAGATCTCTTAATCAGAATCTCCGTGGTATAAGCTAGAACTGATGGAGGCATTCATGAGAATCCGGAAAGTCTAAACCTTGTCTGTGGTATTCCGAGTAGGATTCAAGGATTGAACGACTGCGACGAGCTTCAAACTCCTGAAGGCTAGGCGTTAGTGACAGACGCAAAAGGATAGTAAATCCTATTCCAACCGGATCGAGAACCAACCGGTGATTAGCCGTGCTGTGACAGAGCGCGTGAGCGTAGTTTTCACTGGAAGGATGGAAGGTAGCCATTGACAACGGTGATCCACCAACACATAGCTTGCCATAGGAGGATGTGCGTGCGTGAATCAGAAGACAGAGGAAAGCAGAGATTCAGAAGACAAAGCATCTCCAAAACTCCAACATATTCTCCATTACTGCACAACAAGTAACCTTTAATTTATGCTCTCTTGGTTATTCGCAATTCAACTGATAAACATAATTGACTTCCTGACTAAGATTTACAAGATAACTATAGATTGCTTCAAACCAACAATCTCCGTGGAATTTGACCCTTACTCACGTAAGGTATTGCTTGGACGACCCAGTGCACTTGCTGGTTAGTGGTACGAGTTGTGAAAAGTGTGATTCACAATTTGTGCACCAGGAGGTTGCCGCAACCCCTATACCGACGCCACAACCTTGACAAGCGGGATTCACCAACGTCCTTGCCAGGTGCATAGCGACTTACCAATAATCTCATGAGTCTCAACATCGACAAGAGGGATTAACCACCATCCTTGCTAAGTGCATAGCAAATCATCAACATTCTCATGAGTCACAATCTCAATCTTTCGTAAATCATCATTAACTTTCTTTTTCTCAAATCATCATTCTCCATCCTTCCAAATTCATCCTTCTCAATCTTTCATAATTCATCATTCTCAATCTTTCATAATTGAGTATTCATATTAATTTCTCAATTATCATCAATACACCACTCTGTCAATCCACTCAAGTTAACCCAACCATAGAATATCCCAAGCCAAGGTCACTGTCTCTAAACTTATTTACTCAGTATTTTCTTGCTTGTCCCGAAGCATAAACATTAGCTAGAGGATCTTAAATAAACATTACTGGGGTTTAAAAATCTAGAGGAATGTTTAAAAATACAAAAATCACATTTTCAGCTAAACAGGGGTCATGCGTACGCATACCCGTTCCCGCATACGCATGAAATTAGCAATGCCGCGTACGCAAGTCATGTCCACGTACGCGAGCTCTTGAAACAGAAACGGGGTCCTGCGTACGCACATCATTGGTCGCGTACATATGGGTGTAAAATTGGCATTTTCGCTTATGCATGTCAGGGTCGCTTACGCATGAGAGTTGGCATTTTCAAAAAAGTTGTTTTGCTACAGAATTCAGTTTTTTGCACTAAACTTCAAACATGCATAACTTTTTTGTTAAAAATCATTTTTTACCCGTTCTCTGAATGGCATAAACTTCACAAACTAAATTTTCATTCAAATAAGTTTAATTAAATTTGGGAGTTCATAAGCCAAGTCATGGCCCGTCAAAGTTAGTTAAAGACAAGGTTTTACCAAAATTTGTCAAATCCCCTCTAGTTTTCAAAACTCAAAACCAAACCAATTCAACCACAACCAAAATCAATATCAAAGCACTAATGCACATTAGCAACCATTCCCGAATCACTGTCCAATCATTCCAACGCCTAAGTATTCAATTTGCCATTTTCTTCACTCATTCAACAAAATCCTAAAGTCCACAATATAATCATACAACTTCTTTCACATTTCAATCTTTATTCAATATTTACAATTTCCATCAATCCTTATCAATATCAATATTTATCATTCAATACTCATCAATGATCATCATCAATCTATATCAATCCACAGTTTCCAATTCCAACAATATTTTTCCATATTAAATGCCATATTCAGAAATATCATCAATCATCATCATTTCGTGGTATCATACTAAAGATCAATCACACATCTCATATTCACATATTCAAATACATCATACTTACCGGACTTACCAGGTCAAGGCCTACGGGCAAAATTTTACCAATGCTCCCTCATATAATCTATGAATACTGTAGGAACATTAGTCAGTCCAAAAGACATAACAGTATACTCATAATGTCCATATTTAGTCCTAAACACAGTCTTCGATATATTGATGAGCGAATATTTTATATGCTTTTTGGGGTTAATTTCATATAGATTTTAGTATATTTTAGTTAGTTTTTAGTTTAGTCTCATTAGTTTCTAGGAAAAATTCATATTTCCAGACTTTACTATGAGTTTGTGTATTTTTCTGTGATTTCAGGTATTTTCTGGCTGAAATTGAGGGAGCTGAGCAAAAATCTGATTCAGGCTGAAAAAGGACTGCTGATGCTGTTGGATACTGACCTCTCTGCACTCAAAATGGAATTTATGGAGCTACAGGAGTCCAAATGGCGCGCTTCAAATTGCGTTGGAAAGTAGACATCCAGGGCTTTCCAGCAATATATAATAGTCCATACTTTGCTCAAGGATAGATGACTTAAACTGGCGTTCAATGCCAGTTCCATGCTGCTGTCTGGCGTCCAGCGCCAGAAACAAGTTACAAAGTGGAGTTCAACGCCAGAAACAGGTTACAACCTGACGTTGAACGCCCAAAACAGCCCAGGCACGTGAGAAGCTTTAGTCTCAGCCCCAGCACACACCAAGTGGGCCCCAGAAGTGGATTTCTGCACTATCTGTCATAGTCTACTCATTTTCTGTAAACCTAGGTTACCAGTTTAGTATTTAAACAACTTTTAGAGATTTATTTTGTATCTCATGACATTTTAGATCTGAATTTTGTACTCTTTGATGGCATGAGTCTCTAAACTCCATTGTTGGGGGTGAGGAGCTCTGCTGTGTCCTGATGAATTAATGCAAGTAATTCTGTTTTCCATTCAAACATGTGTGTTCCTATCTAAGATATCCATTCGCGCCTAACTATGGAGAAGGTGATGATCAGTGACACTCATCACCTTCCTCACTCCATGAACGTGTGTCTGACAATCACCTCCGTTCTACATCAGATTGAATGAATATCTCTTAGATTCCTTAATCAGAATCTCCGTGGTATAAGCTAGATTGATGGCAGCATTCATGAGAATCCGGAAAGTCTAAACCTTGTCTGTGGTATTCCGAGTAGGATCCTGGGATTGAATGGCTGTGACGAACTTCAAACTTACGAGTGCTGGGCGTAGTGACAGCCGCAAAAGGATAGTAATTCCTATTCCGGTACGATTGAGAACCTGCAGATGATTAGCCGTGCGGTGACAGTGCATTTGGACCCTTTTCACTGGAAGGATGGATGGTAGCCATTGACAACGGTGATCCACCTACACACAGCTTGCCATAGGAGGACGTGCGTGAGTGAATCAGAAAACAGAGGAAAGCAGAATTTCAGAAGACAAAGCATCTCCAAAACTCCAACATATTCTCCATTATTGCATACAAGTATAATTTGTGTTCTGCCCTTTTCCTCCTTGCAATCATATTTGATAAGTGAATTATTTTATTGTCTTCCTGACTAAGAGGTATAAGATAACCATAGATTGCTTCAAGCCAACAATCTCCGTGGGATCGACCCTTACTCACGTAAGGTATTACTTGGACGACCCAGTGCACTTGCTGGTTAGTTGTGCAAAATTACATTGTGAAGTAATTTTCGTGCACCAAGTTTTTCTAAAAATTTTAAGTTTGGTGTTCTTGTGAGTCTTCAAAGTGTTCTTGAGTTTTCCTTGTGTCTTGATCTTAAAATTTTTAAGTTTGGTGTTCCTTGGTGTTTTCCCTCCAAAATTTTCGAAAACTAGGAGCATTAGATCTAAAAATTTTAAATCTTGTGCTATTTTATTGTTTTTCTCTCTCCTCACTAAATTCAAAAATATCTTTTCTCTCTAATTCTAAAACAAATTTTCGAAAATTATTTTTAAAAATTCAGATTTTTTTAAAATTTAAAATCTTTTCCAAATCATATCTTTTTCAAAACTTCCTTACCACTTTCTCCCCCCTCATTTTTTCGAAAATCTTCACCTATTTTTATTTATTTTATTTTAATTTATTTTATTTTCAAAATAAATAAATAAATAAATAAAAATAAAAATTTTTTTTATCATCTCCCTTTCTCCATCATGGATCTAAGTGGAAATGAACAGTCCAAGAGGACTCTGGGGTCATATGCTAACCCCTCTACTGCTTCATATGGGAGTAGTATCTACATACCCTCCATTGGAGTCAGTAGCTTCGAGTTGAATCCTCAGCTCATTGTCATGGTGCAGCAAAGTTGCCAGTATTCCGGTCTTCCACAGGAAGAACCTACAGAGTTTCTGGCACAATTTTTACAAATTGCTGACACAGTACATGATAAGGAAATAGATCAGGATGTCTACAGACTATTACTGTTTCCATTTACTATAAAAGATCAAGCTAAGAGGTGGTTAAATAACCAACCTAAGGCCAGCATAAGGACATGGAAACAGCTGACAGAAAAATTCCTGAATCAATACTTTCCCCCAAAACGGATGACACAGCTAAGGCTGGACATCCAAGGCTTTAAACAAGGAGATAAGGAACCTCTTTATGATGCCTGGGAGAGATACAGAGAGATGCTATGAAAATGCCCCTCTAAAATGTTTTCAGAGTGGGTTCAGTTAGACATCTTCTATTATGGGCTTGCAGAAGGAGCTCAGATGTCTCTAGATTACTCAGCTGGTGGATCTATCCACATGAGAAAGACAATTGAAGAGGCTCAAGAGCTCATTGATACAGTTGCCAGGAATCAGCATCTGTACCTAAGCAGTGACCCTTCCATGAAAGAAGAGGTTCAAACAGTAACTGCTGAACTCAGCTCTGTAAAACAAGCTACTGAATTCAATCAGCAATTGGACTTTCTAACAAAGCAGTTCGCCGAATTCAAGGATAAACTACAAGAGACAAGGATGGATAATATAAATATGGAAGAACAATTGAAGCAAACAAAGCAGCAGCTGTCAAGACAAATAACAGAAGAATGCCAAGCAGTTCAATTAAGAAGTGGGAAAACATTAAATACCCTACCTCAAGGCAGCAAAGAGTTAAGGAATGAGCAAACCACCCAAAATTCACCTGAGGACAGTAAGAGCCCAGGGAAAAGTAATTCTGACGTTAAAACGCCAGCAATATGGTGGAAGGCTGGCGCTGAACGCCCAGACCATGCCCAAGACTGGCGTTCAATGCCAGTAAAAAGCAAAGACTGGCGTTCAACGCCAGAAACAAGCAAGGATCTGGCGTTGAATGCCCAAAATGGGCAAGATCTGGCGCTAAACGCCCAAAATGGGCACAGTTCTGGCGTTCAGACGCCAGGAACAGACAAGGAGTTGGCGTCTCACATCACTCCAGCCTCTAACTCTGGCACTCAATTGCCAGTGAGGGATCAGACACACACAAGTGCTGATGACAACCCCTCTAAAAAGGCTTCTTCAGCCACTTCTGTAGGCAATAAACCTACAGCAACTAAGGTTGAGGAATATAAAGCCAAGATACATTATCCTCAAAAACTCCGGAAAGAGGAACAGGATAAGCAATTTGCTCGCTTTGCAGATTATCTCAGGACTCTTGAAATAAAGATTCCATTTGCAGAGGTACTTGAGCAAATACCTTCTTATGCCAAGTTCATGAAAGAAATCTTGAGTCATAAAAAGGATTGGAGAGAAACAAAAAGAGTTCTCCTCACTGAAGAATGCAGTGCAGTCATTCTAAAAAGCTTTCCTGAAAAGCTTAAAGACCCTGGGAGTTTTCTGATACCATGCATATTAGAAGGTAACTGCACTAAGACAGCTATGTGCGATCTTGGGGCAAGCATGAACCTAATACCTGCATCCACTGTCAGAAAGCTTGGCTTAACTGAAGAAGTTAAACCAACCCGGATATGTCTCCAACTTGCTGATGGCTCCATTAAATACCCATCAGGCGTGATTGAAGACATGATTGTCAGAGTTGGGCCATTCACCTTTCCCACTGACTTTGTAGTGCTGGAAATGGAGGAACACAAGAGTGCTACTCTCATTCTAAGAAGACCCTTCCTAGCAACTGGACAAACCCTCATTGATGTCCAACAAGGGGAAATAACCCTGAGAGTCAATGATGATGAGTTTAAGTTGAATGCTGTCAAAGCCATGCAGCATCCAGACACATCAAAAGACTGCATGAAAGTTGATCTTATTGACTCTTTGGTAGAAGAGATCAACATGGCTGAGAGTCTCGAATCAGAGTTGGAGGACATCTTTAAAGATGTTCAGCCTGATTTGGAGGATTCAGAGGAGATTAAAGAGCCTCTGAAATTTCCTCTGGAAGCGGAAAAACCCCCTAAACCCGAGCTCAAACCATTACCACTATCCCTGAAATATGTATTTCTAGGAGAAGGTGACACTTTTCCAGTGATCATAAGCTCTGCTTTAAATCCACAGGAAGAGGAAGCACTTATTCAAGTGCTAAGGACACACAAGACAGCTCTTGGGTGGTCCATAGGTGACCTTAAGGGCATAAGCCCAGCTAGATGCATGCACAAAATCTTATTGGAGGATAATGCTAAACCAGTGGTTCAACCACAAAGGCGGCTAAATCCAGCCATGAAGGAAGTGGTGCAGAAAGAGGTCACCAAATTACTAGAGGCTTGGATTATTTATCCTATTTCTGATAGCCCCTGGGTGAGCCCTGTCCAAGTCGTCCCAAAAAAGGGAGGCATGACAGTGATTCATAATGAAAAAAATGAACTGGTTCCTACAAGAATAGTTACAGGGTGGCGAATGTGTATTGACTACAGAAGGCTCAATACAGCCACCAGAAAGGATCATTTTCCTTTACCATTCATAGACCAGATGCTAGAAAGACTGGCAGGTCATGATTATTACTGCTTTCTGGATGGCTACTCAGGCTATAACCAAATTGCAGTAGATCCCCAGGATCAAGAGAAAACAGCATTCACATGTCCATCTGGAGTGTTTGCTTATAGAAGGATGCCATTTGGGCTGTGTAATGCGCCTGCAACCTTCCAGAGATGCATGCTTTCTATTTTCTCTGATATGGTGGAAAAATTTCTGGAAGTCTTCATGGATGACTTCTCAGTATATGGAGACTCATTCAGCTCCTGTCTTGATCACCTAAAACTTGTTCTGAAGAGATGCCAATAGACCAACCTAGTTTTAAACTGGGAAAAATGTCACTTCATGGTGACTGAAGGGATTGTCCTTGGGCATAAAATCTCAAACAGGGGAATAGAAGTGGATCAAGCAAAAATAGAGGTAATTGAAAAATTACTACCGCCTGCCAATGTTAAGGCAATCAGAAGCTTTCTGGGGCATGCAGGATTCTATAGGAGGTTCATAAAGGATTTTTCAAAAATCGTAAAACCTCTAAGTAATCTGCTAGCTGCTGACACGCCATTTGTGTTTGAAACAGAGTGTCTGCAGGCGTTTGAAATGCTGAAAGCTAAGCTGGTCACAGCACCAATTATTTCTGCACCAGACTGGACATTACCATTTGAGCTAATGTGTGATGCTAGTGATCACGCCATTGGTGCAGTATTGGGACAGAGGCATGACAAGCTTCTGCACGTCATTTATTATGCTAGTCATGTTTTAAATGATGCCCAAAAAAATTACACAACCACAGAAAAAGAATTACTTGCAGTGGTTTACGCCATTGACAAGTTCAGATCATACTTAGTAGGATCAAAAGTAATTGTGTATACTGACCATGCTGCTCTTAAATATCTACTCACAAAGCAGAATTCAAAACCCAGGCTCATCAGATGGGTGTTGCTTCTGCAAGAGTTTGATATAGAAATAAGAGACAGAAAAGGGACAGAGAACCAAGTGGCTGATCATCTGTCCCGGATAGAGCCAGTAGAAGGGACGTTCCTCCCCTCTCTTGAGATCTCTGAGACTTTTCCGGATGAGCATTTATTTGCCATTCAGGAAACACCATGGTTTGCCGATATTGCAAACTATAAAGCTGCAAGGTTCATACCCAAAGAGTACAACAGGCAACAAAAGAAAAAATTAATCACTGATGCAAAATACTACTTGTGGGATGAACCCTATCTCTTTAAGAGATGTGCAGACGGAATAATCCGTAGGTGTGTTCCTAGAGAAGAAGCACAGAGGATCCTATGGCATTGCCATGGATCTCAATATGGAGGCCATTTCGGAGGTGAGCGAACAGCCACCAAGGTCCTCCAATGTGGCTTCTATTGGCCCACACTCTATAAAGATTCCCAAGAGTTTGTACGTAACTGTGACAGTTGCCAAAGAGCTGGTAATCTGCCTCATGGTTACGCCATGCCTCAACAAGGAATCTTGGAGATTGAGTTGTTTGACGTATAGGGAATTGACTTCATGGAACCTTTCCCACCATCATTCTCAAACACTTATATTCTGGTGGCAGTTGACTATGTATCAAAATGGGTTGAGGCCATTGCCACACCCACCAATGATACTAAAACAGTGCTGAAGTTCCTCCAGAAAAATATCTTCAGCAGGTTTGGGGTCCCTAGAGTACTAATCAGTGATGGGGGCACTCACTTCTGCAATAAACAGCTTTACTCTGCCATGGTCCGGTATGGGATTCGCCACAAGGTGGCGACTCCATATCATCCACAGACTAATGGACAAGCTGAAGTCTCTAACAGAGAGCTAAAAAGAATCCTAGAACGAACTGTAAATACCCGTAGAAAGGATTGGGCAAGAAGCTTGGATGATGCTCTATGGGCATACAGAACAACATTCAAGACTCCTATAGGGACCTCTCCATACCAACTGGTCTATGGTAAGGCATGTCACCTGCCCGTGGAACTAGAACATAAAGCCTACTGGGCAACCAGATTCCTGAACTTTGATGCCAAATTAGCTGGAGAAAAAAGATTGCTCCAGCTAAATGAGCTAGAGGAATTCAGATTCACTGCTTTCGAAAATGCCAAGTTTTATAAAGAAAAATAAAAAAAAGTGGCATGACAGAAAGCTGTCATCTAGAATCTTTGAACCAGGACAAAAGGTTCTGTTGTTCAACTCTAGGCTCAGGCTATTCCCCGGGAAACTGAAGTCCCGGTGGAGGGGACCATATGTGATTACAAGTGTATCACCATATGGTTATGTGGAGCTTCAAGATATTGATTCTGATAAGAAGTTCATTGTCAATGGACAGAGAATCAAGCACTATCTTAAAGGCAATGTTGAGCAAGAGTGCTCAAGGCTGAAGCTAGACTAAAAGCTCAGCAAGGTCCAGCTAAAGACAATAAAGAAGCGCTTGCTGGGAGGCAACCCAGCCATGGGGCATCAATCCTCTAAGCATTTTGCCCTATTTTTATTTTTATTTGTTTATATAAAGTTCATTGTTAACAAGGTAAAGAATCAATTGCATAAGTTCACAGGGTTACAGAAGGATTCTGCACACAAAACAGAGAAAAAGAGCTCACTGGCAAGAAAACGCCAGTAAAAGTCTGTTTTGGGCGTTCAACGCCCAACAGAAGCATCCACTGGGCGTTGAACGCCAGTGAGGATAGCCATCTGGGCGTTAAACGCCAGAAAGAAGCTCTTTCTGGGTGTTTAACGCCAGATTTACAGCATTCTGGGCGTTCAGAAAAATGCCCAATAACAAAGGACTTCCTGGCGTTCAACGCCAGAAAGAAGCAGCAGCTGGGCGTTGAACGCCCAGGAGAGGCAGCATTTGGGCGTTGAACGCCCAAAACATGCAGCGTTTGGGCGTTCAAACGCCAGGATGGTGGGGAGGAGGTAAATTCATTTTTTCCTTCATATTTTTCATTTTAATCTTAATATTCATGCTTCAATTCATGATTTCTTGCATAAACATGTTAAGAACCCTGATTTCTAAAATCCCTAATTTCTAAAAACCCTACCTTAAAAATATCAAATGTATCTTAATCCATAAGCACAAACCCTCTTTTTCAAATTCAATCTAACTCTTTTTCAAAATTTTCAAAACAAATCTATTTTTTTCAACTAATATCTTTTTCAAATTTCCACATTATCTTTTTCAAAATCTAGATTTATCTTTTTCAAAAATTTTTCATATCTTTTCAATTTTAAACTATATCCTCTCTTATCATATCTTCTATCTTATCTTTTCCAAATCAATCTTTTTATCATATCTTTTCAAAATTTTCGAACCCACCCCCTCCCTTTATATATGGGTTCGGCCTCCACCCTCCTCCATCATCAATTGCACCTAGCTCTCCTTTTATCCCTCTCCTTTCTTTTCTTTTGCTTGAGGACAAGCAAACCTCTAAGTTTGGTGTGTTTATCCGTGATCACTAAGAGCATGGCTCCTAAGGGAATATAACCCACTTCAAGAGGCAAGAAAGAGAGCGTTCCAAAACCACTTTGGAATCAAGGGAAGTTCTTATCTAAAGAACATTCAGACCATTATTATAAAATAATGGGTCTAAGATCAGTGATCCTGGAAGTTAGATTCGATCTGAAAGAAGACGAATATCCGGAGATCCAGGAGCAAATTCAAATCAGGAACTGGGAGGTCCTAGCTAATCCTGAAACGAAAGTGGGAAGGAATATGGTCCAGGAGTTCTATGCTAATATGTGGCATACAGACAGGCAAAGACTATCTGGATCTGATATCTATGATTATCGAACCGTGGTCAGAGGAAAGATTATTCATACCCACCCTGACAAGATCAGAGAGATCTTAAAGCTACCTCAGCTGAAAGATGATCCAGACTCCTTCAATAGGAGAATGATGAGAACAAACAAGAGCCTGGAGAAGATTCTAGAAGACATGCATCCCTGGAGCCAGGTGGACCACCAGCACGAAGGGTGTTCCTAATCAACTCAAAAAGAGAAGATCTCAAACCAGTGGCCAGAGGCTGGCTGGACTTGATTGGGCATTCTCTGCTGCCCACTAGCAACCATTCTGAAGTCACTGTTAAAAAAGCAGTGATGATCCATTGCATCATGATGGGAAAAGAAGTGGAAGTTCATCAACTGATTTCAACTGAATTCTACAAAATTGCTAACAAAAATTCTAAAGAGGCCAGGTTGGCTTACCCAAGCTTGATTTCTCTGCTCTGCAAGAACATTGGAGTAAGGATGGGAATAACTGAGTATATCTCAATTGAGAAACCAATCACCAAAGCATCAATGGAAAAACAACAAGCACAGGATGACCCCATCAGGAAGAAAACACAGGAATTTCTCCCAGAAATCCCTCAATCTGAATATTGGGAGTATCTTGAAACATCAGTTACCAAGATACAAGAAGCTATGGAACAAATAATAAAGGAACAGAAGGAACACAGTCAAATTCTTTGCTATTTGATCAAAGAACAAGAAGAGCAAGGGCGTGACTTGAGGGAATTAAAGCGCCAGAAGTTATCTCTTGAAGGACCAAGCACCCCACAGATCCGAGGAACATCCACTTCCCAGAACAAAGGTTGTTAAATTCTAATTTCTGCTTTAACTCTGTGATAGTTGTCGTTATAGGAGTTTACCTTAGGAGTCATATAGTAGTAAGTAGTGTCTATTTTGATTTTATCTCCAATTAAGTTATAGTCTACTTTTCTCATCATCAGCAAACATGAATAAAATAGCAGATCCTTTGAATAAGAGGCAATAAAATTCAAGTTTTAATAAGAAAAATTCTAATTAGTAACATGTGGTGGCAATGCTTTCTGTCTTCTGAATGAATGCTTGAACAGTGCATATATCTTTTGAATTTGTCGTTTAAGACTGTTAAATATGTTGGCTCTTGAAAGAATGATGAACATGAGACATGTTATTGATAATCTGAAAAATCATAAAAATGATTCTTGAAGCAAGAAAAAGCAGCAAAGAACAAAGCTTGCAGAAAAAAAAAAAAAAAAATATATATATATATATATATATATATATATAGAAAGAAAAAGAAAAGCAAGCAGAAAAAGCCAAAAGCTCTTAAAACCAAAAGGCAAGGGTAAATAAAAAGGATCCCAAGGCTTTGAGCATCAGTGGATAAGAGGGCCTAAAGGAATAAAATCCTAGCCTAAGTGGCTAAACCAGGCTGTCCCTAGCCATGTGCTTGTGGGGTGAAGGTGTCAAGTGAAAACTTGAGACTGAGCGGTTAAAGTCAAGGTCCAAAGCAAAAAAAAAAGAGTGTGCTTAAGAACCCTGGACACCTCTAATTGGGGACTTTAGCAAAGTTGAGTCATAATCTAAAAGGGTTCACCCAATTATGTGTCTATGGCATTTATGTATCCGGTGGTGATACTGGAAAACAAAGTGCTTAGGGCCACGGCCAAGACTCATAAAGTAGCTGTGTTCAAGAATCATCATACTGAAATAGGAGAATCAATAACACTATCTGAATTCTAAGTTCCTATAGATGCCAATCACTCTGAGCTTCAATGGATAAAGTGAGATGTCAAAACTGTTCGGAAGCAAAAAGCTACTAGCCCCGCTCATCTAATTAGAATCTGAGCTTCACTCAAAAACTCTGAGATATTATTGCTTCTTGACCTATTAGTCCTCTATTTTATTTGTCTAGTTGCTTGAGGACAAGCAACAGTTCAAGTTTGGTGTTGTGATGAGCGGATATTTTATACGCTTTTTGGGGTTAATTTCATATAGATTTTAGTATATTTTAGTTAGTTTTTAGTTTAGTCTCATTAGTTTCTAGGAAAAATTCATATTTCTGGACTTTACTATGAGTTTGTGTGTTTTTCTATGATTTCAGGTATTTTCTGGCTGAAATTGAGAGAGCTGAGCAAAAATCTGATTCAGGCTGAAAAAGGACTGCTGATGCTGTTGGATTCTGACCTCTCTGCACTCAAAATGGAATTTCTGGAGCTACAGAAGTCCAAATGGCGCGCTTCTAATTGCGTTGAAAAGTAGACATCTAGGGCTTTCCAGCAATATATAATAGTCCATACTTTGCTCAAGGATAGACGACGTAAACTGGCGTTCAACGCCAGTTCCATGCTGCTGTCTGGCGTCCAGCGCCAGAAACAAGTTACAAAGTGGAGTTCAACGCCAGAAACAGGTTACAACCTGGCGTTGAACGCCCAAAACAGCCCAGGCACGTGAGAAGCTTTAGTCTCAGCCCCAGCACACACCAAGTGGGCCCCAGAAGTGGATTTCTGCACTATCTGTCATAGTCTACTCATTTTCTGTAAACCTAGGTTACCAGTTTAGTATTTAAACAACTTTTAGAGATTTATTTTGTATCTCATGACATTTTAGATCTGAATTTTGTACTCTTTGACGGCATGAGTCTCTAAACTCCATTGTTGGGGGTGAGGAGCTCTGCTGTGTCCTGATGAATTAATGCAAGTAATTATGTTTTCCATTCAAACATGTGTGTTCCTATCTAAGATATCCATTCGCGCCTAACTATGGAGAAGGTGATGATCAGTGACAGTCATCACCTTCCTCACTCCATGAACGTGTGTCTGACAATCACCTCCGTTCTACATCAGATTGAATGAATATCTCTTAGATTCCTTAATCAGAATCTCCGTGGTATAAGCTAGATTGATGGCAGCATTCATGAGAATCCGGAAAGTCTAAACCTTGTCTGTGGTATTCCGAGTAGGATCCTGGGATTGAATGGCTGTGACGAACTTCAAACTCACGAGTGCTGGGCGTAGTGACAGCCACAAAAGGATAGTAATTCCTATTCCGGTACGATTGAGAACCTGCAGATGATTAGCCGTGCGGTGACAGCGCATTTGGACCCTTTTCACTGGAAAGATGGATGGTAGCCATTGACAACGGTGATCCACCTACAGACAGCTTGCCATAGGAGGACGTGCGTGAGTGAATCAGAAAACAGAGGAAAGCAGAATTTCAGAAGACAAAGCATCTCCAAAACTCCAACATATTCTCCATTATTGCATACAAGTATAATTTGTGTTCTGCCCTTTTCCTGCTTGCAATCATATTTGATAAGTGAATTATTTTATTGTCTTCCTGACTAAGAGGTATAAGATAACCATAGATTGCTTCAAGCCAACAATCTCCGTGGGATCGACCCTTACTCACGTAAGGTATTACTTGGACGACCCAGTGCACTTGCTGGTTAGTTGTGCGAAATTACATTGTGAAGTAATTTTCGTGCACCATATATCTGCCTCTTTTACCCAAATCTGGTGATAACCTGATCGAAAATCAATCTTCGAAAATACCGTCACGCCTTTTAGTTGATCCATCAGATCGTCTATCTGAGGAAGTGGGTACTTATTCTTAATAGTGACCTTATTCAATTGCCGATAATCTACATACAACCTCATTCCTCCATCCTTTTTTTTACCAACAGTATTGGAGCTCCCCACGATGACGCACTTTGACGAATAAACTTCTTCCCAAGTAGCTCATCTAACTGCTTCTTCATTTCTGCTAGTTCTCTTAGTGACATCTAATAAGGCGCTATTGAGGTCGGTCCAACTCAAGGTATGAAATCAATACTGAACTCTATCTCTCGCTGAAAAGGAAACTCAGGTATATCCTCGAGAAAAACATCGGGAAATTCTCTTAACACTTGAATTCATTCCAAACTTGTTTCACTACTGCTTGAGCTATCCGTTAACGGAATGTACCCCTCACTTTCACTCCCATTAAAGGTGACTCTTACAGAATTTAAAAAAAAAAAACATGGGATAACACCAGTCCACGATGCACATCGTCAAATAGAATAATATCAGTTTTCTCAAATTAGTAAAAAAAATACAATTTTTAGATAGCCAATCTAACCTTAGGGTAATATCCAGACCATGCAAAGGAAAACAGACCAAATCATGTATAAAAGTTCTACCGTTGATATCAAACACTATGTGTCGGCACACCAGGCTGGCCAAAGCATTCTATGATTTAGGTGTATAAACAATCAAGTCAAAATTCCCACAATAGAGAAACTAATCATTCAAAAAAACAGAGCATGCAAACATATCATTTTTACAAAAATTGAAACCCTCAATCCCTCACTACAATAAAACCCTAAACAGCAATCCAGAGTGATAAAAAGAAGCCTAAATCCTTATCATTCAGTTCAAACAATTTATTTTCAAAATGAAATGGTTGCCAACCTCGCAAAACCCTTGATCAGAACAGCGCTACCTAGGCTTTTCATAATGGCACTGATAAACCACTTTTTTATGGTTTATCTTGTGCTAAATTGAGTGGTTTTTATCAGTTCTTTGCACACTTATTCATACAAATTGCATGGTTTTACAAATCCTTCCCAATTTTGTTTTATGATTGAAAACCTGTTTCCTAAGCCTTTAAATTGTCAATTTTTAATGTCCTTTTATACCATTCGATGCCATGATCTGTGTGTTAAGTGTTTTCAGGCTTTATAGGGCAGGAATGGCTTAGAGGATGGAAAGGAAGCATGCAAAAAGTGGAAGGAACACAAGAAACAAAGGAGATGACCAGCGAGTATTGACGCGCATGCATGGCTCATGCGTGCGCGTGACTTAGAGCTTTTCACAGAGACGCGTAAGCATAACTGATGCGGACGCATGATCAGCGAAGTCGCATAGCGACGCGTACGCGTGACACATGAAGAAGATCATCGACGCGTACGCGTGACGTGCATAACCTGCTGCAACTGCAGAAGACGCTGAGGGCAATTTTGGGCTGGTTTTAGACCCAGTTTTTGGCCCAGAAACACAGACTAGAGCCAGGGGACAAGCAGTGACTCAACACACATTCACATTGACTCAGTTTTAGTTTTAGTTTTGAATCTTAGAGAGGAAACACTACTTCCTCTAGGGTTCTTCATATTCTTAGATTTTTAGTTTTATGCTTTTGGATGGGATCTTGAGAGAGTTACTACCTCCGTTTGAAGTCTCTATCACTACAGTTTGCTTTCTTATTTCCTTACTCTTTTGTTTTCCATTCAATTTGTTCAGAGTTAATATGGATATCTTTGATTTTGAAAATTATTAATGCAAGAGTTATTTTTACATTTAATTTCATTATTTGTTTGATTATCATCTTCCCTTAATTTATTAGTTCAAAAATTGCTTTTACTAAATTAATTTTAATTAACATGTCTCCTTTCTAGTTCCTTTACATGTCTGTGAAAACAGCATCCATGTCAATGGAGTAGACTCCCAACTTGACTTTGGAATTGACTAATAGGAGACCCTTGAGTTGGAATACTCAAGTGTTAATTTGTAATTGGAAGTTGTTGGCTGACACACTAGTCACTAACTCTAATCCTTCCCTAGGAAGGGATTAGGACTTGTGAATCAGAGTTGTTTAGTTACTTGACTTTCCTTTATTAGGTAAAAGATGACTAAGTAGAAGCAACAACCTCTTACTATTATAATTGGGAAAATTCAACAAGAATAGAAATTTCGATTAATCTTCTCCTAGTCAAGGCTTTTTATTTAATTATATAAAATCTCTTGTTAATTTTTATTGCTTTGATTGACAGTCATTTATTTATCTATTCCCCAACTCTCAAATTTCTCAGAAAATTCCTGACCAATAAATTGCACTCTTTTGTCAACTCGTTGGAAGACGTCCTAGGATTCTACTCCCAGTATTTTATTCTTAAATTGTGACAACTCTTTTTAAATTGATAAGCAGAATTTTCGTCGGTTAAGAACTGTACTTGCAACGCTATTTTCATTATAAATTCTTAATCGGCAATTTTTCCGCCAGACCATGCAAAGGCAAACAGGCCAAGTCATGTATAAAAGTTCTACCGTTGATATCAAACACTATGTGTCAGCACACCAGGCTGGCCAAAGCATTCTATGATTTAGGTGTATAAACAATCAAGTCAAAAGTTCCACAAAAGAGTAACTAATCATTCAAAAAAACAGAGCATGCAAACATATCATTTTTACAAAAACTGAAACCCTCAATCCCTCACTACAATAAAACCCTAAACAGCAATCAAGAGTGATAAAAAAAAGCCTAAATCCTTATCATTCAGTTCAAACAATTTATTTTCAAAATGAATGGTTGCCAACCTCACAAAACCCTTGATTAGAACAGTGCTACCTAGGCTTCTCATAATGGCACCCTCGTCGACGATCAGAATGAAACGGTGTCTCGCTTCTCACGCAATCCTCATTCTGCTCTATTCCTCGCTCTTTGCACCTCGCCAACGATGAAAGACTCTGCTCCCTCCTCGAATACTCTAAACGACGTCACGGGTCTTTTTCACCTTGCCTAGAATCGTCGTCCGACATCGACGGCATTGCCACCTCGGATTGAAGACAACGGCGCGACGTTCTCCTCCCTCCAAGTCTGTGTCATGTGACTCTATTTTCTTCCATTTCTTTCTCTTCGTGACTAAAGAGAACAATATGAGAAGTGATTTAAAAAAGAGAAGACAAATGGTTACTCACATAAAAGTGTTTTGGAGATTTCACTCTTCTTGCCACTTCAGACACCCTATTTTGCTACATCACTAACATCTTATTAATGATTTAAATAGCGTTAATTAAAAGGATAAAATTGATACAAATAAAAAAATTTTAAAATAAAATTGAGACAAATTAAAATTTAAAAATATTTTTAAAATTTTTAATAAACTTAAGAAATAAAACGTATAATTTAACCTAAAAAAAACAAAATTAAACCCAAACTCACATTACAACAATTTCGAAAACCATGCCACCAGAAAAGTCCATCAAACAAATTACCATCTTTAGCATTGTATTAACTTGAGCTAATTATGTCAATCAAACGGACAAATTCCTTCGTGCCTCTGCTTGGAGTCAGACATTGTGTCAACCCCTTCGCATGAAAGACACACGTAAGTAAGCAGTTGTAGTCACGTCAATTCAACACTTGCAAAAGAAAATACTCATTTTTTTAGTACTAAACAAAATACCCTATATCACCATAATATTGGCCTCTTCTTTTGTCTTGTATTGACCTTGATTTTTTCATCGGTCTATTCTTTTTTGGTCATGGAGTTTTTGGTCTTGATATGGGCTTTGATTTAAAAGTTTTTTTTTTATTAAAATAAAAAAAATTATTATTCCTCGTCTTAAAATACAATTTTTTTTTGTTTAGAGCAAGTTTACCGCATCCGACAAACTCTATAAAAATAATAGAGTTTGCCCATTTTTTAAAATCCACGTTTTTAATTCATATCATCGTCTCTAAAATAGTATATAGATTTCCAAACAATATATAGAAGTATACAAAAATACACGAACAACAAAGATGACTTATTTAAGATTTTTTTAATTATAAATTTAAAAAAACAAGCCATATTTAAAAATGACAGCCATTATCATCGTCTCTAAAAATATACTGGTACAACGGAATAAGCTATATTTAATAAGAATTTTTTTTAATTATAAATTAAAAAATATAACTATTTTCCAAAAATAAAATACAACTTATTCCTATATACTTTTGTGTACTCTTATATATTTTGAAGATCATGATAATAGTTATCATGGTTAACTATTCAAATTCAATCTAATATATTTAAAGTGAAGTTTACCGGGAGTAAGACAAACTCTATAAATTTTATAGAATTTTATAGAAGTGCGACGAATTTGTTAAATGCCAAAAAAAATCGTATTTAGTGAATTGAAGTTCAAAAATCATGTTTAAAAAAATAATAATTTTTTAATTTTATTTTAGTGAAAAAACCTAATTTAAAACGGTAAGAAAAGAAACCCTACTTATAGTGGGGCCTATCCTTTTTGGAGAGTCATACTTGCATTGATATTTTTCCCCTAGTGAGCCTCATTTATTAGTTTACTCTATTATGGCCTTATGGGCATGCCTAAGCAGAATAATAAAATTTACATGAAACAAACTTCGATGGTAATTGATTTGGTCCAAGAAAAGAAGGATCGTAGTTGACAAAAACGAAAAAAAGGAAGATCGAACTCTAAAAACATAAAAACAGCAATTGATAAGTAAACTAGGGTAGCAACACTACCCGAACTCGCGGGTACCCACCCCGTTCTTATCCGCTCGAGGTGGGTAATTACCCGCCCCCGCACCGGGGCGGGTTTTAGCGGGGCGAGTTTTTAAGTGGGGCGGGGTCGGGTTTAGGTTAAACCCGTCCCTACCTGCCCCGGTATATATAATATATATAAATATATATATTTTAATATATAATATTTGTAATATATATATAAAATAATTAGTAAAATGATTAATAATATTATATTATATATAAATTTTTATTTTAATTTTATTTTAGTTTATGTTATGTATGTAAATAGTGGTTATATAATTTTTAAAATTTAATTTTATTTGTTGGATTTAATAATTATAGGGGCGGGTAGGGTGGGACGGGTACCCGCAGAAGCGGATTAGGGTTTAAAATTTTACTACCCGCGGGTAGGACGGGGCGGGTTTGATGCGGATTTTTTTAGGGCGGGACGGATCGGATAGAGCAAAAACCCGCCCCTACCCGCTCCATTGCCACCCCTAAAGTAAACAGAACCGGAAAAAGGAGATTTGTCTTATTTTCTAAAACCATTTTTATTTCTAGCTAATAGAATACATCTTTTGGAATAACAAAAATAAAATAAAATAAAAAAGTATAATCCTTTTCTTTTCATACCTTCACAGCAGAGCTTTATTTATATTAGACTCCAGAAGTAAAATGTAATAGTATTTCGATTTAATTTAATAAATTTTTTATCAGAGATATTTATATTTTCAACAATACAATTAGACAAATACTTTATTTTATATTTAAGAAATAAATACAAAAATTATATACTTATACTTCAATTTTTATGTTCTCAAATATTTTTAAAATTTAATTATTATTTATAAAAATTAAAAATCTAACATAATCTCATATTTAATATATTTTTAAATTTATTCTTGCGTTAACATTCTCACAAGTAGGAAAAAGAACTTCACATTTCATTTAACCAGCAGTATTGTAAATATTAGTACAACTTCCAAGTCAAAGCAAAACGAAAACTGAAAAAACTATAGAATCACATGACACACACACCGGAAATTAGCAACAAATTATTGATTGATTGATCAACCATTGATATTGATGAGTGTTAATTATTAGAAGACTGTTGCAAGCGAGGATCAACATCAACCCTAGCAACACCTTTATCCTCCGCAGCTTTGGCCACTTCAACCTCACCCTTCACCAGCTCCCTCAGAACATCTTCCTCCTCATCAACATAGTTTGGATCCTTCTCGTCGATGGCCGCCGGAGCCGCGTTGAGCTCGTTGTCCGCCATGTCAGCAGGACCCTCCCACGTGTACTTCCCTCCACGGCCGGACTTAGGCAGCGGCCTCCCGATTCCGATGCCGTCAGCAGGATGGCGCTCCATGCGCTGTACGCCCTTGTCGACGAGCTTCTTCTCCACGTACTTGACGGTGTCCACGTTGTGCGTTTCGAGTTCGGTCTTCTCCACCTTCTTCCTTCCTTCTTCGTCGCGACTAACCGCTCGAATCGTCACTTTCTCTTGCCTGTCATCGATCGGCTTCATCTTTTCTATTAATTGATCGCTCCTTTTCTTCAATAGTTTCTGTGTTACAATGATTTGTGATGCTCTGCACTGCGTGTTATTGACAGTTTTGTGGTGAGTTGTTTTATATATATAAGTTGTCTGAGTGTCTGGAATGGTTGGAGAAGGAAACTAGAAAGTGCTGGAACGGTAGCAAATGTTTCCGGGGTATGCTAGAAGTATCGGCCACGTGACACAAATCTTGAGTGGCTGTCAACGTGGCGGTAGCTTGTTAATGTCAAAGCATCTGCGCAATTTTTTGACAATTAGCCTGAAAAAAAAAATTAATACAGACAACGGTTACGCAGGACATTTTAGTAGTTTTGATTATTATTTAATTATTATGAATATTAAATTATTTTTAAAAAATAAATTTTATTAATTTATGTGTAAACTCTAAATAATATGAGTATAAATTATATTAATTTATGTATATAAAATTTTGATAAATGTAGGTATAAAAATATATGTAAATATACGTATAAATTATTCTTTATAAAAAAATAATATTTGTTAGTTATGTTTTATAATGGTCTAAGAATACGTTCATTCTTTAGTTATAGAGAGACTTTTAAATCGTAAGGTACTAATTTTAATAAAACTTTATAATCAAGCAAAATAGTTAATCAAGTTGTTATATGTGTGGAAAGTTGCGTATAATCATGGCGAGGGGCATACTGAACCAGAGAAAACTGAGAGTAGAATAAAAAATGAAATCTGCAATAATGATTAGTCACACACATTATAATACTAACCGTCTAATATATATAGCTAAACAATTCTAACTAACTCCTATATAATTTGATATAACTAATTGATGAATCCAATTCACACCCCCATTCAAAAATCGGTGAATTAGTTCTTTTGGCAAGCGCACCAAAATTATCGTCAAGTAATAACCCACAGTAGAGTGGGATCGTATCCACAGAGATTGGCAAATTCGAGCAGTTTTAATTAATTGATGAGTTAGTCAAGCGGATCAATAGGATTGTGAAGTGCAGAATTGTAAATGACATAAATGTAAATGATTAGAATATAAAGAAAAGCAATAAAGTGCAGAAATATAAATGGCAGAATGTAAAGTGCAGAATCATAAATGACTTGAATGTAAATGGGAATGGAGAATTGCTGAATGTAAAATTAAGCTATAAAGAAATGGATAGATAAGAATGGGAAAATTCATTGAGATTGGGAGATGTTGTCTCTTTGGATCAAATCTAGCTTATATCCTCTTCAATCATGCAACTCATTGACCTCTTGGCAATCATGATTGATTGAGCCCCAATCCCTTGGTGACTCAATCTCTCAGATCTTGATCAATAGCCAATTCCTTGGTCTAATTGCTTATGAAGAGAGATATGCTTGGTCCCTGATTATACCACACACCATTATAGGTCCAAGTAGAGGGAGGATTATATGTCACATATCCAAACACCAAAACCCAGATTCTACTCAAGTGTGAGAAGGGATTTCAAGCATGGTTTCATGTTTCCTTTCCCAAGGTTCCATGAAACCCAATTGCATTCAACCTCTTTCCCAAGATAATAATGCTAAGCATTAAGAACCAAATTCCTTCTAGAAAATCAAAGAGAAAATGAAGAGAAGAAGCATTTCACTATTATCAATCCATCAAGTACAACAGAGCTCCCTCTCTCAATGAGAGGGAAGTTAGCTACTCATAGCTCAAAAAGTACTCAAAAGTGAAGTGTAAAAGTGGATCCAAAACTGACTGCTTAACCCCCTCTTCAGTACTCCTTGGGGGTATTTATACTACTCCTAGTAAAATAAAAGAATTACAAAAGTAAAAAAGAAAAATTACATTTTGGAGGAAAAAAAAACACTCAATAAGCGTGACTTCCTAGATGGCGTGTGGCTGGCGCTTTACTGGCGTGTCACGTGCCCTTCATTTTTAGCTTGGCGTGCCACGCCCAATCCTTCAAGTGGCACGCTCATCTCTCTATCAACCTTGGCGTGCCACGCCTTCGAACTCAAGTGGCACATCATAGTGGAATTTTTGTGTTGGCGTGCCACACCTTCGAACTCAAGTGGCACGCCCCTTGCCCTTTTCCACCTTTCTTTGCCTCTGGAAACTTGAACTGGCGTGCCATGCCCAGGGTCTGGCGTGCCACGCCCTTGCTTTATGCTTGGCTAAGCTTCTCTGGAAAGTTGCACTAGCGTGGCACGCCCAGGGTCTGGCGTGGCACGCCCAGGGTCTGGCGTGCCACGCCCCTTTTGTGAGTGAGTGGTTCCTCTGTTTGGCGTGCCACGCCACAAACTCAAGTGGCACGCCCCAATGCTTCTTTGCTCTCTGAATGACACTGGCGTGCCACGCCTGGTTCCTCAAGTGGCACGCCTAAGTGAATAATGGTGAGTGGCGTGCCACGCCTTCGATACCAAGTGGCACGCCCCATGTAATTGGCCTCCTTCATCCTCCCTGGAAACTTATACCAGCGTGCCACGCCCATGATCTTGTCTTGGTTCCAATAGTTGGCATGCCACGCCTCAGCATTCAAGTGGCACGCCATAGTGACATGCTTGAGTTGGCGTGCCACGCCTTCGATACCAAGTGGCACGCCCAGTCTTCAATTGCCTTCAGCCCCTTCTCTGGATTATTGTACCAGCGTGCCATGCCATGCTGTTCAAGTGGCACGCCCATGGATTCGTGAACTCTTCAGGCTTGGCGTGCCACGCCTGGGTTCTCAAGTGGCATGCCCAAGTGACTTCTTGGAGCTGGCGTGCCACGCCTTCGACACCAAGTGGCACGCCATAGTGGAGGTTCTTCTTGGAATGGTGAGTTGGCGTGCCACGCCCAATCCTTCAAGTGGTACGCCCATAGTAGTTAGTGGGTCAGGCGTGCCACGCCCCTTTTGTGTCCTCCATTGTAGCTCTCTGGAAAAATGTATTAGCGTGCCACGCCCAGTCCCTGGCGTGCCACGCCTTCATGCATGCTTGGACTTCTTCTCTGGACTTTAGTACTGGCGTGCCATGCCTAGTTCCTGGCGTGCCACGCCAGTGTATTTTCATGACATTTGCTCCCAAATGGCACGCCAATTTCACACGTCCAGCTTCTTGTTTGTCTTCTACCCATTTTTTATGCCTTTTTCACCTGAAATTTAGCACAAATCATCTCAAAGTAGTGTACCATAATATTCATCAAATAATGCATGAATTGTACTGATCAAATGAGATTTATACTCTTTTATGGTCATCTTTATGCAAGAAAGAAGGGTAGATGATGCAAGTCATCACAACACCAAACTTAAGCTTTGCTTGTCCCAAGCAAATCAATGTGAGTAAGCCTTTATAACTTGAGACCTTGGCTTTGAGTGATTGCAATACAACTAAGAGTAAGACTAAGTATTCAACACATGTATGAATGTTTTAATGTCACAAAAAACTCTTGGATCCTTGAGGGTTCTTTCAAGTATAGGCTTTAGGGGTCCTTTCTATTGATTGTCACCTTGAAGTAGTAAGGATTGTTTTGCTTCTTTGACCACGACTCTAAGCGTTTTGTCTCAAGACAACCCTTTAATTAGGCTTTCAGTTAGCACTCCCAAACCAGTTGGTTTTAGGATACTAGGTGTTGAGACACCCTTAAGAATTTACTTGCCCAGGTCTCTTCTTGACACAACTTCACCACAAGCATCTACTAAGATCTCTAGTTCTTTTTGAGCTTTTTAATGTTTCTTTTTTTTTCTATCCAGTAGTTGATGCTCAGAGCCTTGGGCCTTTATTGCTTACTACCTCTTGGTTCTATGGATATTCCAGGAACACCCTTTAACCTTCCCTTGTTATACCTTCTAGGACTAGTTGCTTTCCATGACTCAATTTCTTTTTATTTCATCCAATGTTCTACACTTAGTTTCTTATTCCTTAGTTTGTTTGATGATCTCTATTGGCCTTGGTCTCTCTTGATGTTTTTGCACAACTCATAATAACTCTTATGGAGACAAGCTCTACTTTTATTTATGTTGAAATGAAGACTTGAAATACATGGCATTTTCTTTCTTGTAAAAAAAACTCATAAAGACTTCAAACAGGAATTAAAACTAAGCATAAAACACAAACTATCCTAGCATGATTATTTATTTAAAAAGTAAACAAAGCAAAAGCTTAAACAAGATTTCAGAATTTAGAAAATGTCAACCATGGGACTCAACAACCTTGAGCAGCTTCATCTTTAGTTCATTGGCTCCTTCCCTTTGTCCTTCTTCTTGGAGGGGGAGGAGGCACCTTCATCTGGCTTGGAGGAACCTTCTTGTGCTTTGGCATCCTTGGGCTTCCAAAATCCTGCCGTCCTCATATAATTCCTTTCATCTTCCTTATGTTTGGCTAGGATTTCCTCTTGTCTTGCACTTAGCTCTTCCATTCCTTGCATGAAGGTTGGGTATCCTGGGTTTAGAGTGGCCACGGCATTACACAAGTGATTAAGCTTCGCTTGTGTATTGATGTCATACTGCCTCCTGGATATGGTTCTGGCATCATAGAGATGTCTGACTTCGGCCAAGTTCCTCTGTTGCCATTTGCCTTGCTCTACTATTTTGTCCAGTGTATTTCGCACCTCTCTCCAGTCAAATTGTTCTTACTATTCCTTCCTCATATGCTCCCAGTTTCCTTGGAGTTGTTGAATATTTTGGTTAACTTGGCTCTATTATCGTTGTTGAGTTTCTTTAAGTTGATTCACATCTTCCCTCAGGTGGTGTAGGTCTCCCTTCATTTGCTGTACATCTCCTTGCAATTGTTCCCACTTGAATCCCTCTGAAAATTGCTGATATTGGTATTGTGGTGGTGGTTGAAGTGCCAGGAATTGAGGTTGCTCTTCTGCCTCTTCCTCTTCTTGTTGTTGTTGTGGTTCATGAGCATGAGCTATTCGTTCTCTGGTTCTGTTGAGTGGGTGAACAGCTACCACCTTGGCCATCTTTTTGGCATTTATGAACTTGTCTTGCTTCACAAGCACCTCATCAATGATCTTTTCAACTCCAGCCTCATCACATAGCCTCTGTATAATGCTGGGGAATGCCAACCTTGTGTTGTCACTGGTGCTTTTCAGCACTTTGTTGATGTTGTTGGCAATCATCTCCCCCACGTTGATGTTCTCCCTTTCATGATGCTGTAGATGAGCACAGCTCTCTCCTTGGTCACCTCTGAAGTGTTGGATGTGGGGATTAGGGACCTCCTCACAAATTCTAGCCATCTTCTAGCTTGGGGGCTCAAATCTCTTCTCCTCAATTGATTTGGTATCCCATCCTTATCATTTATCCAACAAACATGCATCACACAAATTTCATTCAGGATCTCCTCAAACCCAGGGTCTTGATGCTTCATTCTTTCTTCATAGCTCCGAGTAGAGCTTGTCCTCTTCACCATTAGCATTCTTTCTATGCTAGAGGGGCTGTAGTCGATGGACTTCCCCCTTACATAGCTAATGTAGCCATATTGTTGCCCTGGTTGAGGTACTGCGTTAGCATAGAATTTCCTCACCAAGCTTTCTACCACTTTCCTTGGTGGGTTGCATAGAAGTGACCAACCGCTGTTGTTGATCTCAATGTTGATTTCAATATGCTCATTCCTCCCTAGTTGAAACCCAACTTCTGGAATGATCTCCCTCTCACTCACCCAACCATAGAATTGATTTTGGTTGAATGCGGAGAGGAACTTGTAGTCATTGAAAGAGCTTGAGGATCCAGAGGTTGGTTCCTTGATTTTTGTTTTCTTTGAGACTGAGCTTTTTGGTGGTGCCATTAGGTTGAGAGAGTGTATATGGGATTGTGAAAAAAATGTGTGGGGGTTGCAAGAAAGAGCAAGCAAAATAATGTTTTACTCCAACACCAAACTTAGGACTTGATTGTCCCAATCAAGAAAAAAAAAAAGAAAGAAAGAAGGGGAAAAGATGGTAAAAGATGATAAGAGAAAGAAAGGTGACGGGTGTATGCTCTTCGTGTGTGATTGGGGGTTGTTGAAGTGGGAGAGGAGATGGGGAGGTGAGGCTTTTATAATGGGTGAATGGTGTGGTACGAAGGGTGGGAATTGAAAAGGGTTAAATGTTTTCCCACTTGGGGAGTGGCGCCTAGCGTGGGAAGAGGCGCCAACTCTTTTTCACATGTCTTCTACGTGTGTTGAGTTTCAAAGTGCAAGTATACTTTGACTTCCTTGCTTTGTGAGTTGTTTACCATGTGGGTCCCATCTTTTCTCCTGAATTTGAAACTGAACCCATTAGTAATGACAAAAGAACCCCTTCACATTCCTTCTCATCAAGAGTGATTTGGATTGCAACTGATGGGTGTCTCTTGGGACACCAAACTTAATTCTTTGGCATCTTAATAAATTGGTTCCATCATTGTGTATTTAATGTGTTCATAAGAATGGAGTAATCATCAATCTTTTTATTTTCTTTTGATTCCAATTCCTCTGAACTCATTAAACCACATTTATGTTCTTACCCAAAGCATTAAGTGCTTTCAAATTAGGTGACTTGGGCTGCTAGGTGATTCTTGGTGGTGGCCACACCAAACTTAATCTCTGGGCTTACTCTTCAAAATCAGGCTATTAATTGTTTGTAAGCCTAGATTAAGTGGGTGGGAGGCCACACCAAACTTAGCAGTTTAGCTAGTTCTTAGCCCATTCACTTATCATGATTTATGCCTTCATCAAGTTGCAGTTCCAAAAATAGAAAGAAATAAAAGAGTGTAAAGAAAATCTAGCTACCAAAGCTAATATCAAACTTTCTAACCTACAATTGTAAAGTAATCCTAATTTGATACCGTAACCTCAAAGTGAGACTGAAAATTAAACTATCTAAAGCAATAGATTTTAAACTACTCTAAGTAAGGCAATTAAATAAAAAAGGATAAAGTGTTGGGGTGCCTCCCAACTAGCGCTTTTTTATTGTCATTAGCTTGGCATTTCTTCGTCTTCAGCTGAGCTTGTAGCTCACTCTCTGCTCCTCTAAGGAGCCTCCCAAGTAGTGCTTGAGTCTATGGCCATTAACAGTAAAAGTTCTCTGAGTCTTGTCCTCCATGAGCTCCACATGACCATAAGGAAACACCTTGAGTATGGTGAAATGTCCTGACCATCGAGACTTAAGTTTTCCAGGGAAGAACTTGAGTCTTGAGTTGTAGAGTAACACCTTCTGTCCTTCAGTGAACTCCTTCTTGCTAACTTTTGGTCATGCCACCTTTTTGTGTTCTCTTTGTAGATTTTTGCATTTTCGTATTCTTGATTTCTAAACTCCTCCAGCTTATTGAGTTGCATTAATCTCTTTTTTCCAGCAGCTTGCTCATCATATTTTAACATTTTTAGAGCCCAAAATGCTCTGTGCTCAAGTTCAACTGGTAAGTGACAAGCTTTGCCATATACCAATTGGTATGGAGACATCCCAATGGGAGTCTTATAGGCTGTCCTGTAGGCCCATAGTGCATCATCCAGCTTCTTTGACCAATCTTTCCTTGAGCTTCCAACAATTTTTTCAAGGATTCGTTTCAGCTTTCTGTTAGAGATTTCAGCTTGCCCGTTGGTCTGTGGGTGGTATGGAGTTGCCACTTTGTGCTTTACTCCATATCTGAGAAGGAGTGTTTCGAGTTATTTGTTGCAGAAGTGTGTCCCTCCATCACTAATGAGAGCTCTGGGAACTCCAAATCTGCTGAAGATGTTCCTTCTCAAGAAGCTTATCACAACCTTATTGTCATTTGTTGTAGTGGCTATGGCTTCTACCCACCTTGAGACATAATCATCAGCCACCAATATATAGCTATTTGAGTAGGAGGTTGGGAAGGGTCCCATGAAATCAATCCCCTATACATCAAATAGCTCCAACTCTAGTATGAATTGCTGTGGCATCTCATTTTTCTTTGTTAGATTACCAGCTCTTTGGCATTCATCACACCTTGACACCATTTCCTTGGCATCCTTAAACATTGTTGGCCAGTAAAATCCGGATTGAAGCACTTTTGCTGCTGTTCTTTCTCCACTGAAGTGACCTCCATATGCGGATCCATGGCACTGCCATAACACTTCCTGCCCTTCTTCATGGGATATACACCTTCTTAGGATTCCATCAGCACACTTTTTGAACAGATAGGGGTCATCCCAGATGTAGTGTTTGGCATCCTTAATCAGCTTCCTCCTCATGTGCTTATTGATGTTGGTTGGTAGCTCCCCAATAGCCTTGAAGTTAGCTATGTCTGCAAACCAAGGGGCTACTCGAATTATCATCAATTGTTCATCAGGGAAGCTTTCATTGACAGCTACTTACTGCATTTTTCTTCTTGTGGGATCCTTGAGAGGTGGTCAGCTACCTTGGTCTCTGCTCCACTCCTATCATTAATCTCAATATCAAATTCTTGGAGCAGCAGAATCCACCTTATTAGTCTGGGCTTAAATTCTTGTTTGGTAAGCAAGTATTTGAGTGCTGCATGATCACTGAACACAATTACTTTTGAGCCAATAAGATATGATCTAAACTTATCAAAAGCAAAAACTATGGCTAAAATTTCTTTCTCCGTGGTGGTATAGTTCCTTTGATTCTCATTAAGAACCTTGCTAGCATAATAAATGACATGTACTAGTTTGTCTTTCCTCTGTCCTAGAACGGCACCAACAGCAAAATCAGATGCATCACACATTAGTTCAAAGGGAAGATCCCATCTTGGTGGTGCTATAATAGGTGCAGAGGAGAGTTTCTTCTTAAGTTCATCAAAGGCTACCATGCACTCTCTATCAAAAATAAAGGGAGTATTTGAGACAAGTAGGTTGTTAAGGGGTTTTGCAATCTTTGAAAAGTCTTTGATAAACCTCCTATAGAACCCAGCGTGTCCCAAAAAACTTCTGATTGCTTTGACATTGCAAGGTGGAGGTAATTTTTCAATTACTTCCACTTTTCCCTTGTCCACTTCTATGCCATCTTTTGAAATCTTGTGACCAAGAACCACCCCTTCAGTTACCATAAAATAACACTTCTCCCAGTTTAAAACTAGGTTGGTTTCTTGACACCTTTTTAGCACAAGAGCAACATGGTATAGGCAATCAGAATATGAGTTCTCAAATACAGAGAAGTTGTCCATGAATACTTCTATGAACTTTTCAATCATGTCAGAAAAAATGGAGAGCGTGCACCTTTGAGTGTTACAGGTGCATTGCACAATCCAAAGGGCATTCTCCTATAAGCAAAGACACCATATGGACATGTAAATGAAGTTTTTTCTTGATCCTTGGGGTCTAAAACAATTTGATTGTACCCCGAATACCCATCTAGGAAGCAATAATACTCATGTCCTGCCAATCTTTCAAGCATCTGGTCCATGAAAGGTAGGGGAAAGTGGTCCTTCCGGGTGGCTTCATTAAGTTTCCGGTAATCAATGCACATACACCATCCAGTCACTGTCCTTGTAGGTATCAATTCATTCTTCTCATTTGCCACAACAGTGATCCCTCCCTTCTTAGGAACTACTTGCACCGGGCTTACCCAAGGCTATCTGAGATGGGGTAGATCACCCCTGCTTGCCACAATTTCAGCACTTCTTTCTGAACCACTTCATTCATAGTTGGGTTCAGCCTCCTTTGTTGTTATCTTGAAGGTTTGGCATCTTCTTCAAGTAAGATCTTATGCATACACATTGAAGGACTAATCCCTTTTAAATCTGCAAGTGTCCAACCTATGGCATCCTTGTGTTGTCTCAACACTTGGATGAGCTCCTCTTCTTGTTCCTTGCTCAGACTTGAATTTATGATCACTGGGTGAGTGTTGTTAGCACCCAGATATGCATATTTCAAGCTGAGTGGCAAGGTCTTCAGCTCTAGTTTTGGTGACTCTGTATCTTTGTTGTATGTGGTGGTTGGCCTGATTGAGTTTCTCATGATTGCTTGTGGTGGTTCTCCATCTGATGCTTGTTCCAGCTCAATGGTTCCTCCACATTGTTCTTTTTCCAATACTTCTTGAATTATCTGTTCCATGGTGTCCACCAGCATGCATTCTCCTATGGATTCCTTGGGGTAACTCATTGCTTTAAAGACATTGAAGACCATTTTCTCTTCATGCAATCTCAAGACTAGTTTCCCTTTCTGCACATCAATGATGGCTCCAGCAGTAGCTAGGAATGGTCTTCCTAGGATAATGGACGTGTTGGCCTCTTCTTCCATGTCCAGCACAACGAAATCAGCAGAGAAAATTAATTCTCCTACTTTCACTAGCAAGTCTTCCACCACTCCATGTGGAAACTTAAATGTTCTATCAGCCAATTGGAGTGCCATTCTTGTTGGCTTGGCTTCTTCAATCTTCATCATTCTCATCATGGTCAGGGACATAAGATTTATGCTAGCTCCCATATCACACAAAGCTTTCTTAATGGTGATATCCCTTATGATGCAGGGGATTTGAAAACTTTCTGGGTCTTTCAGCTTTTGAGGCAGCTTCTTCTGTATGATGGCGCTGCATTTCTCAGTCAATACTATGGTTTCTTTTGCCTCCCAGTTCTTCTTTCTGGTTATAAGCTCCTTCAAAAATTTGGCATAGAGTGGCATTTGTTCTAATGCCTCAGCAAATGGTATGTTGATTTGGAGCTTCTTGAAGATCTCTAAGAACTTAGAGAACTGGCCATCCTTCCCATCTTTTCCTAGTATTTGTGGGTATGGTGCTTTTGGCACATAAGGCTTCAAGACTGATTTTGGTGGAGTGGAGCAGGGATCTCTCCTTCATCCTTGTTCCCATGCTTTTCTGCAACTTCTTCATGATTGTCTTTGCTTGGGGTTCCTTCCTCTATAACCTTCCCACTTCTTAGAGTAATGGCTTTGCATTCCCCTCTTGGGTTATCCATGGTATCACTAGGAAATGTATGTGTGGGAAGTGGATTTGCTTGGATAAAATCCCCACTTGTGCTTCAACTTTGAGATTGCTGCACCTTGATTTTCAGATTTGACCTGTATTCTTCTTGATTAGCATCTATCCTTCTTTCAGTTTGTGCTTGTCTGTCCATGAGGGTGAGACTTCCCCTGTAATCTGTGATGACAGTTGTGCTATTGCAGCCTCCATCCTCTCAAAGTTGCTCTTGATTTTGCATTGTTGCATAGTGAGGATGGTGCATCTTGATTGAGGTTGTTGTGTATGGGTTAGTTACTATGGTATGATGTGTTTTGTGAGTTATGATAGGGTCTATGGTTTCCTATTTGATGGTTTGGATTGTGGTTGGAATGCTGATTTGATGAATAAGGTTTGTTGTGGTCCTGGTTGTGATTTTGTGATTTCCTCACCAAAATTTGGGTGGTTCCTCCAACCTGGGTTGTAAGTCTTAGAGTGTGGGTCATATGGTGGTCTGGGTGAGTTGTTCACATAATTAGCTTGTTCCCAGTCACCTTCAGATTCTGGTGTATTCCCTTCTTGTTGAGGGGTTTGGTCTTGAATGACTAAGGCTTGATTACCCTCCATCCTCTTGGTTAAAGCTGCTATTGAGCTACAATTGCCTGTTATGAGCTAACAAAGCATCTACAGAGTTGAGTTCTAGCACTCCCTTCTTCTGAGTCCTTTCTGAAGCATAGAAATACTCATTTTCAGCTACAGTCTCAATGACATCTATGACCTCTTCAATGATTTTCTTTTTGTTGAGTGAGCCTCCTGAAGAATGATCCACTGCCTTCTTTGCTTCATAGGATAGCCCCTTATAAAAGATATGTAGTTGTACCACTCATTGAATATTTCTGGTGGGCATCTTCTTGTCAGATCTTTAAATCTCTCCCATGCCTCGTAGAGTATTTCTCCATCTTGTTGTCTGAAGTTGCACCTCAGTTCTCAGCCTATTGATTCTTTGTGGAGGGTAAAATCTTGCAAGAAATCTGTTCACGACCTCCTCCCATGTAGTTAGGCTATCCTTGGGGAATGACTCCAACCACTTTACTGCTTATCTCTGAGTGAGAAAGGGAACAAAAGTAGTTTGTAGATGTCAGGGTGTACCCCGTTGGAATTTACAGTATCACTTATCCTCAAGAATGTGCTGAGATATTGATTAGGGTCTTCTTGGACACTTCCTCCATATGAGCAATTATTCTGAACAAGTGTGATAAGCTGAGCTTCAACTCAAAATTATTGGCATGAATTGTTGGCTTAGGATGCTGCTACCATAATTTCCTGGGTTTGGGTTGATGTAGGAGTCTAAGACTCTCCTTTCTTGCCCATCATGATTTACTGGGCCTTCTCTAGCATGGTTGTGAGCTTCTTCTTCATGGTGGTTCTCCATATTCTCCTCCATGTCTGTTTCAAAATACTCTTCCTATTCCTCAGCACCAACGACTCCCTTCTCTCTTACTTCCTCCTTAATCTAAGAAGGTCCTCTCAGGTTCAGAATCAAAGGAAGTTGAAGCCCCGCTTCTTCTACCTGTCATACAACCAACACGGCAAAAAAGTAAGAAAGAAAATGAATGAAGAAATTACTCTTGTTAGAGTGGTTGTTAGTATGAGTGGTGCAATTAATCAAACAGTTAGAAGAGTGGAAATATGGATGATGAATAAAATAATCAAAGAAGAAAGAAACAGGACTCAAAATAAAAAAATAAAAGGTGCTAAATAAAATAAAACAACAAGGAATCTAAATTGCTTAATCTAGCTCTCCAATCAATTTAATCACTATCAAATTTAAGCCAATCACGGGTAACAGCGCCATAAAACTTGATGAATCCAATTCACACCCCATTCAAAAATTGGGGAATTAGTTCTTTGGCAAGCGCACCAAAATTATGGTCAAGTAAAACGTAGACCCATAGTGGAATTAGGAGGATTCAATATTGGAAGCAGTAAAAAAAAAAAAAAAAAAAAAAGTAAAGCAGATAAATAGAGTAAAAACAAAGTAAAATAATAAGAATTAAAAAAAAAAAAAAAAAAAAAGGAAAAAAAAAAAAAAAAAAAAAAAAAAAAATCGGGCAATCAGATCTTGATCAATAGCCAATTCCTTGGTCTAATTGTCAGAAGAGAGATATGCTTGTCCTGATTATACACACACCATTAATAGGTCCAAGTAAGGGAGGATTATATGTCAAATATCCAAACACAAAACCCGTTTCTACTCAGTGTGAGAAGGATTCAAGATGGTTTTTTTTTTCTTTCCAGTTCCCACTGAAACCCAACTGCATTCAATCTCTTTCCCCAGATAATGAACACTAAGCATTAGAAGAAATTCCTTCTAGAAAATCAAAAGAGAAGATGAAGAGAAGAAGAATTTCACTATTATCAATCATCAGTACAATAGAGCTCCCTCTCTCAATGAGAGGGAAATTAGCTACTCATAGCTCAAAAATACTCCAAAGTGAAGTGTAAAAGTGGATCTAAAACTGACTGCATTAACCCCTTCTTCAGTACTCTTGGGTATTATACTACTCCTAGTAAATAAAGAATTAAAGTGAAAAAGGAAAATTACATTTTGGAGGGAAAAGAAGATCAACAAGTGTGATCTCCAGCTGGCGTGTGTTTGGCGCTCTAGTGGCGTGTCACGTGCTCTTTGCTTTTTAGCGTGCCACGCCCAGCCCTTCAAGTGGCATGCTCGTCTCTTTAACAACCTTGGCGTGCCATGCCTTCGAGCTCAAGTGGCACGCCTAGCCTTTTTCCTTTTCCCTTGTCCTCTGGAAACTTGAACAGCGTGGCACGCCCAGGGTCTGGCGTGCCACGCCCTTGCTCTATGCTTGGCTAAGCTTTTCTGGAAAGTCGAGCTAGCGTGGCACGCCCAGGGTCTGGTGTGCCACACCCTTTATGAGTGAGTTGTTCCTCTGTTTGGCATGCCACGCCACGAACTCAAGTGGCACGCCCCAATCTTCTTTGCTCTCTGAATGGCACTGGCGTGCCATGCCTGGGATTCAAGTGCACGCCTAAGTGGAGAATAGTGAGTGGCGTGCCACGCCTTCGATA
>NC_092051.1:77726797-77785880 GCF_003086295.3 Arachis hypogaea | reverse complement strand
TGAATTGATGAATCCAATTCAACCCCCATTAAAATCGGTGAATTAGTTCTTTTGCAACGCACCAAAATTATCGTCAAGTAATAACCCACAGTAGAGTGGGATCGTATCCACAGAGATTGGCAAATTCGAGCAGTTTTAATTAATTGATGAGTTAGTCAAGCGGATCAATAGGATTGTGAAGTGCAGAATTGTAAATGACATAAATGTAAATGATAGAATATAAAGAAAAGCAATAAAGTGCAGAAATATAAATGGCAGAATGTAAAGTGCAGAATCATAAATGACTTGAATGTAAATGGGAATGGAGAATTGCTGATGTAAAATTAAGCTATAAAGAATGGATAGATAAGAATGGGAAAATTCATTGAGATTGGGAGATGTTGTCTCTTTGGATCAAATCTAGCTTATATCCTCTTCAATCATGCAACTCATGACCTCTTGGCAATCATGATTGATTGAGCCCCAATCCCTTGGTGACTCAATCTCTCAGATCTTGATCAATAGCCAATTCCTTGGTCTAATTGCTTATGAAGAGAGATATGCTTGGTCCCTGATTATACCACACACCATTATAGGTCCAAGTAGAGGAGGATTATATGTCACATATCCAAACACCAAAACCCAGATTCTACTCAAGTGTGAGAAGGGATTTCAAGCATGTTTCATGTTTCCTTTCCAAGGTTCCATGAAACCCAATTGCATTCAACCTCTTTCCCAAGATATAATGCTAAGCATTAAGAACCAAATTCCTTCTAGAAAATCAAGAGAAAATGAAGAGAAGAAGCATTTCACTATTATCATCCATCAAGTACAACAGGCTCCCTCTCTCAATGAGAGGGAAGTTAGCTACTCATAGCTCAAAAGTACTCAAAAGTGAAGTGTAAAAGTGGATCCAAACTGACTGCTTAACCCCTCTTCAGTACCTTGGGGTATTTATACTACTCCTAGTAAAATAAAGAATTACAAAGTAAAAAAGAAAAATTAATTTGGAGGAAAAAAAAACACTCAATAAGCGTGACTTCCTAGATGGCGTGTGGCTGGCGCTTTACTGGCGTGTCACGTGCCTTCATTTTTAGCTTGGCGTGCCACGCCCAATCCTTCAAGTGGCACGCTCATCTCTCTATCAACCTGGCGTGCCACGCCTTCGAACTCAAGTGGCACATCATAGTGGAATTTTTGTGTTGGCGTGCCACACCTTCGAACTCAAGTGGCACGCCCCTTGCCCTTTTCCACCTTTCTTTGCCTCTGGAAACTTGAACTGGCGTGCCATGCCCAGGGTCTGGCGTGCCACGCCCTTGCTTTATGCTTGGCTAAGCTTCTCTGGAAAGTTGCACTAGCGTGGCACGCCCAGGGTCTGGCGTGGCACGCCCAGGGTCTGGCGTGCCACGCCCCTTTTGTGAGTGAGTGGTTCCTCTGTTTGGCGTGCCACGCCACAAACTCAAGTGGCACGCCCCAATGCTTCTTTGCTCTCTGAATGACACTGGCGTGCCACGCCTGGTTCTCAAGTGGCACGCCTAAGTGAATAATGGTGAGTGGCGTGCCACGCCTTCGATACCAAGTGGCACGCCCCATGTAATTGGCCTCCTTCATCCTCCTGGAAACTTATACCAGCGTGCCACGCCCATGATCTTGTCTTGGTTCCAATAGTTGGCATGCCACGCCTCAGCATTCAAGTGGCACGCCATAGTGACATGCTTGAGTTGGCGTGCCACGCCTTCGATACCAAGTGGCACGCCCAGTCTTCAATTGCCTTCAGCCCCTTCTCTGGATTATTGTACCAGCGTGCCATGCCATGCTGTTCAAGTGGCACGCCCATGGATTCGTGAACTCTTCAGGCTTGGCGTGCCACGCCTGGGTTCTCAAGTGGCATGCCCAAGTGACTTCTTGGAGCTGGCGTGCCACGCCTTCGACACCAAGTGGCACGCCATAGTGGAGGTTCTTCTTGGAATGGTGAGTTGGCGTGCCACGCCCAATCCTTCAAGTGGTACGCCCATAGTAGTTAGTGGGTCAGGCGTGCCACGCCCCTTTTGTGTCCTCCATTGTAGCTCTCTGGAAAAATGTATTAGCGTGCCACGCCCAGTCCCTGGCGTGCCACGCTTCATGCATGCTTGGACTTCTTCTCTGGACTTTAGTACTGGCGTGCCATGCCTAGTTCCTGGCGTGCCACGCCAGTGTATTTTCATGACATTTGCTCCCAAATGGCACGCCAATTTCACACGTCCAGCTTCTTGTTTGTCTTCTACCCATTTTTTATGCCTTTTTCACCTGAAATTTAGCACAAATCATCTCAAAGTAGTGTACCATAATATTCATCAAATAATGCATGAATTGTACTGATCAAATGAGATTTATACTCTTTTATGGTCATCTTTATGCAAGAAAGAAGGGTAGATGATGCAAGTCATCACAACACCAAACTTAAGCTTTGCTTGTCCAAGCAAATCAATGTGAGTAAGCCTTTATAACTTGAGACCTTGGCTTTGAGTGATTGCAATACAACTAAGAGTAAGACTAAGTATTCAACACATGTATGAATGTTTTAATGTCACAAAAAACTCTTGGATCCTTGAGGGTTCTTTCAAGTATAGGCTTTAGGGGTCCTTTCTATTGATTGTCACCTTGAAGTAGTAAGGATTGTTTTGCTTCTTTGACCACGACTCTAAGCGTTTTGTCTCAAGACAACCCTTTAATTAGGCTTTCAGTTAGCACTCCCAAACCAGTTGGTTTTAGGATACTAGGTGTTGAGACACCCTTAAGATTTACTTGCCCAGGTCTCTTCTTGACACAACTTCACCACAAGCATCTACTAAGATCTCTAGTTCTTTTTGAGCTTTTTAATGTTTCTTTTTTTTCTATCCAGTAGTTGATGCTCAGAGCCTTGGGCCTTTATTGCTTACTACCTCTTGGTTCTATGGATATTCCAGGAACACCCTTTAACCTTCCCTTGTTATACCTTCTAGGACTAGTTGCTTTCCATGACTCAATTTCTTTTTATTTCATCCAATGTTCTACACTTAGTTTCTTATTCCTTAGTTTGTTTGATGATCTCTATTGGCCTTGGTCTCTCTTGATGTTTTTGCACAACTCATAATAACTCTTATGGAGACAAGCTCTACTTTATTTATGTTGAAATGAAGACTTGAAATACATGGCATTTTCTTCTTGTAAAAAAACTCATAAGACTTCAAACAGGAATTAAAACTAAGCATAAAACACAAACTATCCTAGCATGATTATTTATTTAAAAAGTAAACAAAGCAAAAGCTAAACAAGATTTCAGAATTTAGAAAATGTCAACCATGGGACTCAACAACCTGAGCAGCTTCATCTTTAGTTCATTGGCTCCTTCCTTTGTCCTTCTTCTTGGAGGGGGAGGAGGCACCTTCATCTGGCTTGGAGGAACCTTCTTGTGCTTTGGCATCCTTGGGCTTCCAAAATCCTGCCGTCCTCATATAATTCCTTTCATCTTCCTTATGTTTGGCTAGGATTTCCTCTTGTCTTGCACTTAGCTCTTCCATTCCTTGCATGAAGGTTGGGTATCCTGGGTTTAGAGTGGCCACGGCATTACACAAGTGATTAAGCTTCGCTTGTGTATTGATGTCATACTGCCTCCTGGATATGGTTCTGGCATCATAGAGATGTCTGACTTCGGCCAAGTTCCTCTGTTGCCATTTGCCTTGCTCTACTATTTTGTCCAGTGTATTTCGCACCTCTCTCCAGTCAAATTGTTCTTACTATTCCTTCCTCATATGCTCCCAGTTTCCTTGGAGTTGTTGAATATTTTGGTTAACTTGGCTCTATTATCGTTGTTGAGTTTCTTTAAGTTGATTCACATCTTCCCTCAGGTGGTGTAGGTCTCCCTTCATTTGCTGTACATCTCCTTGCAATTGTTCCCACTTGAATCCCTCTGAAAATTGCTGATATTGGTATTGTGGTGGTGGTTGAAGTGCCAGGAATTGAGGTTGCTCTTCTGCCTCTTCCTCTTCTTGTTGTTGTTGTGGTTCATGAGCATGAGCTATTCGTTCTCTGGTTCTGTTGAGTGGGTGAACAGCTACCACCTTGGCCATCTTTTGGCATTTATGAACTTGTCTTGCTTCACAAGCACCTCATCAATGATCTTTTCAACTCCAGCCTCATCACATAGCCTCTGTATAATGCTGGGGAATGCCAACCTTGTGTTGTCACTGGTGCTTTTCAGCACTTTGTTGATGTTGTTGGCAATCATCTCCCCACGTTGATGTTCTCCCTTTCATGATGCTGTAGATGAGCACAGCTCTCTCCTTGGTCACCTCTGAAGTGTTGGATGTGGGGATTAGGGACCTCCTCACAAATTCTAGCCATCTTCTAGCTTGGGGGCTCAAATCTCTTCTCCTCAATTGATTTGGTATCCCATCCTTATCATTTATCCAACAAACATGCATCACACAAATTTCATTCAGGATCTCCTCAAACCCAGGGTCTTGATGCTTCATTCTTTCTTCATAGCTCCGAGTAGAGCTTGTCCTCTTCACCATTAGCATTCTTTCTATGCTAGAGGGGCTGTAGTCGATGGACTTCCCCCTTACATAGCTAATGTAGCCATATTGTTGCCCTGGTTGAGGTACTGCGTTAGCATAGAATTTCCTCACCAAGCTTTCTACCACTTTCCTTGGTGGGTTGCATAGAAGTGACCAACCGCTGTTGTTGATCTCAATGTTGATTTCAATATGCTCATTCCTCCCTAGTTGAAACCCAACTTCTGGAATGATCTCCCTCTCACTCACCCAACCATAGAATTGATTTTGGTTGAATGCGGAGAGGAACTTGTAGTCATTGAAAGAGCTTGAGGATCCAGAGGTTGGTTCCTTGATTTTTGTTTTCTTTGAGACTGAGCTTTTTGGTGGTGCCATTAGGTTGAGAGAGTGTATATGGGATTGTGAAAAAAATGTGTGGGGGTTGCAAGAAAGAGCAAGCAAAATAATGTTTTACTCCAACACCAAACTTAGGACTTGATTGTCCCAATCAAGAAAAAAAAAAGAAAGAAAGAAGGGGAAAAGATGGTAAAAGATGATAAGAGAAAGAAAGGTGACGGGTGTATGCTCTTCGTGTGTGATTGGGGGTTGTTGAAGTGGGAGAGGAGATGGGGAGGTGAGGCTTTTATAATGGGTGAATGGTGTGGTACGAAGGGTGGGAATTGAAAAGGGTTAAATGTTTTCCCACTTGGGGAGTGGCGCCTAGCGTGGGAAGAGGCGCCAACTCTTTTTTCACATGTCTTCTACGTGTGTTGAGTTTCAAAGTGCAAGTATACTTTGACTTCCTTGCTTTGTGAGTTGTTTACCATGTGGGTCCCATCTTTTCTCCTGAATTTGAAACTGAACCCATTAGTAATGACAAAAGAACCCCTTCACATTCCTTCTCATCAAGAGTGATTTGGATTGCAACTGATGGGTGTCTCTTGGGACACCAAACTTAATTCTTTGGCATCTTAATAAATTGGTTCCATCATTGTGTATTTAATGTGTTCATAAGAATGGAGTAATCATCAATCTTTTTATTTTCTTTTGATTCCAATTCCTCTGAACTCATTAAACCACATTTATGTTCTTACCCAAAGCATTAAGTGCTTTCAAATTAGGTGACTTGGGCTGCTAGGTGATTCTTGGTGGTGGCCACACCAAACTTAATCTCTGGGCTTACTCTTCAAAATCAGGCTATTAATTGTTTGTAAGCCTAGATTAAGTGGGTGGGAGGCCACACCAAACTTAGCAGTTTAGCTAGTTCTTAGCCCATTCACTTATCATGATTTATGCCTTCATCAAGTTGCAGTTCCAAAAATAGAAAGAAATAAAAGAGTGTAAAGAAAATCTAGCTACCAAAGCTAATATCAAACTTTCTAACCTACAATTGTAAAGTAATCCTAATTTGATACCGTAACCTCAAAGTGAGACTGAAAATTAAACTATCTAAAGCAATAGATTTTAAACTACTCTAAGTAAGGCAATTAAATAAAAAAGGATAAAGTGTTGGGGTGCCTCCCAACTAGCGCTTTTTTATTGTCATTAGCTTGGCATTTCTTCGTCTTCAGCTGAGCTTGTAGCTCACTCTCTGCTCCTCTAAGGAGCCTCCCAAGTAGTGCTTGAGTCTATGGCCATTAACAGTAAAAGTTCTCTGAGTCTTGTCCTCCATGAGCTCCACATGACCATAAGGAAACACCTTGAGTATGGTGAAATGTCCTGACCATCGAGACTTAAGTTTTCCAGGGAAGAACTTGAGTCTTGAGTTGTAGAGTAACACCTTCTGTCCTTCAGTGAACTCCTTCTTGCTAACTTTTGGTCATGCCACCTTTTTGTGTTCTCTTTGTAGATTTTTGCATTTTCGTATTCTTGATTTCTAAACTCCTCCAGCTTATTGAGTTGCATTAATCTCTTTTTTCCAGCAGCTTGCTCATCATATTTTAACATTTTTAGAGCCCAAAATGCTCTGTGCTCAAGTTCAACTGGTAAGTGACAAGCTTTGCCATATACCAATTGGTATGGAGACATCCCAATGGGAGTCTTATAGGCTGTCCTGTAGGCCCATAGTGCATCATCCAGCTTCTTTGACCAATCTTTCCTTGAGCTTCCAACAATTTTTTCAAGGATTCGTTTCAGCTTTCTGTTAGAGATTTCAGCTTGCCCGTTGGTCTGTGGGTGGTATGGAGTTGCCACTTTGTGCTTTACTCCATATCTGAGAAGGAGTGTTTCGAGTTATTTGTTGCAGAAGTGTGTCCCTCCATCACTAATGAGAGCTCTGGGAACTCCAAATCTGCTGAAGATGTTCCTTCTCAAGAAGCTTATCACAACCTTATTGTCATTTGTTGTAGTGGCTATGGCTTCTACCCACCTTGAGACATAATCATCAGCCACCAATATATAGCTATTTGAGTAGGAGGTTGGGAAGGGTCCCATGAAATCAATCCCCTATACATCAAATAGCTCCAACTCTAGTATGAATTGCTGTGGCATCTCATTTTTCTTTGTTAGATTACCAGCTCTTTGGCATTCATCACACCTTGACACCATTTCCTTGGCATCCTTAAACATTGTTGGCCAGTAAAATCCGGATTGAAGCACTTTTGCTGCTGTTCTTTCTCCACTGAAGTGACCTCCATATGCGGATCCATGGCACTGCCATAACACTTCCTGCCCTTCTTCATGGGATATACACCTTCTTAGGATTCCATCAGCACACTTTTTGAACAGATAGGGGTCATCCCAGATGTAGTGTTTGGCATCCTTAATCAGCTTCCTCCTCATGTGCTTATTGATGTTGGTTGGTAGCTCCCCAATAGCCTTGAAGTTAGCTATGTCTGCAAACCAAGGGGCTACTCGAATTATCATCAATTGTTCATCAGGGAAGCTTTCATTGACAGCTACTTACTGCATTTTTTCTTCTTGTGGGATCCTTGAGAGGTGGTCAGCTACCTTGGTCTCTGCTCCACTCCTATCATTAATCTCAATATCAAATTCTTGGAGCAGCAGAATCCACCTTATTAGTCTGGGCTTAAATTCTTGTTTGGTAAGCAAGTATTTGAGTGCTGCATGATCACTGAACACAATTACTTTTGAGCCAATAAGATATGATCTAAACTTATCAAAAGCAAAAACTATGGCTAAAATTTCTTTCTCCGTGGTGGTATAGTTCCTTTGATTCTCATTAAGAACCTTGCTAGCATAATAAATGACATGTACTAGTTTGTCTTTCCTCTGTCCTAGAACGGCACCAACAGCAAAATCAGATGCATCACACATTAGTTCAAAGGGAAGATCCCATCTTGGTGGTGCTATAATAGGTGCAGAGGAGAGTTTCTTCTTAAGTTCATCAAAGGCTACCATGCACTCTCTATCAAAATAAAGGGAGTATTTGAGACAAGTAGGTTGTTAAGGGGTTTTGCAATCTTTGAAAAGTCTTTGATAAACCTCCTATAGAACCCAGCGTGTCCCAAAAAACTTCTGATTGCTTTGACATTGCAAGGTGGAGGTAATTTTTCAATTACTTCCACTTTTCCCTTGTCCACTTCTATGCCATCTTTTGAAATCTTGTGACCAAGAACCACCCCTTCAGTTACCATAAAATAACACTTCTCCCAGTTTAAAACTAGGTTGGTTTCTTGACACCTTTTTAGCACAAGAGCAACATGGTATAGGCAATCAGAATATGAGTTCTCAAATACAGAGAAGTTGTCCATGAATACTTCTATGAACTTTTCAATCATGTCAGAAAAAATGGAGAGCGTGCACCTTTGGAGTGTTACAGGTGCATTGCACAATCCAAAGGGCATTCTCCTATAAGCAAAGACACCATATGGACATGTAAATGAAGTTTTTTCTTGATCCTTGGGGTCTAAAACAATTTGATTGTACCCCGAATACCCATCTAGGAAGCAATAATACTCATGTCCTGCCAATCTTTCAAGCATCTGGTCCATGAAAGGTAGGGGAAAGTGGTCCTTCCGGGTGGCTTCATTAAGTTTCCGGTAATCAATGCACATACACCATCCAGTCACTGTCCTTGTAGGTATCAATTCATTCTTCTCATTTGCCACAACAGTGATCCCTCCCTTCTTAGGAACTACTTGCACCGGGCTTACCCAAGGGCTATCTGAGATGGGGTAGATCACCCCTGCTTGCCACAATTTCAGCACTTCTTTCTGAACCACTTCATTCATAGTTGGGTTCAGCCTCCTTTGTTGTTATCTTGAAGGTTTGGCATCTTCTTCAAGTAAGATCTTATGCATACACATTGAAGGACTAATCCCTTTTAAATCTGCAAGTGTCCAACCTATGGCATCCTTGTGTTGTCTCAACACTTGGATGAGCTCCTCTTCTTGTTCCTTGCTCAGACTTGAATTTATGATCACTGGGTGAGTGTTGTTAGCACCCAGATATGCATATTTCAAGCTGAGTGGCAAGGTCTTCAGCTCTAGTTTTGGTGACTCTGTATCTTTGTTGTATGTGGTGGTTGGCCTGATTGAGTTTCTCATGATTGCTTGTGGTGGTTCTCCATCTGATGCTTGTTCCAGCTCAATGGTTCCTCCACATTGTTCTTTTTCCAATACTTCTTGAATTATCTGTTCCATGGTGTCCACCAGCATGCATTCTCCTATGGATTCCTTGGGGTAACTCATTGCTTTAAAGACATTGAAGACCATTTTCTCTTCATGCAATCTCAAGACTAGTTTCCCTTTCTGCACATCAATGATGGCTCCAGCAGTAGCTAGGAATGGTCTTCCTAGGATAATGGACGTGTTGGCCTCTTCTTCCATGTCCAGCACAACGAAATCAGCAGAGAAAATTAATTCTCCTACTTTCACTAGCAAGTCTTCCACCACTCCATGTGGAAACTTAAATGTTCTATCAGCCAATTGGAGTGCCATTCTTGTTGGCTTGGCTTCTTCAATCTTCATCATTCTCATCATGGTCAGGGACATAAGATTTATGCTAGCTCCCATATCACACAAAGCTTTCTTAATGGTGATATCCCTTATGATGCAGGGGATTTGAAAACTTTCTGGGTCTTTCAGCTTTTGAGGCAGCTTCTTCTGTATGATGGCGCTGCATTTCTCAGTCAATACTATGGTTTCTTTTGCCTCCCAGTTCTTCTTTCTGGTTATAAGCTCCTTCAAAAATTTGGCATAGAGTGGCATTTGTTCTAATGCCTCAGCAAATGGTATGTTGATTTGGAGCTTCTTGAAGATCTCTAAGAACTTAGAGAACTGGCCATCCTTCCCATCTTTTCCTAGTATTTGTGGGTATGGTGCTTTTGGCACATAAGGCTTCAAGACTGATTTTGGTGGAGGTGGAGCAGGGATCTCTCCTTCATCCTTGTTCCCATGCTTTTCTGCAACTTCTTCATGATTGTCTTTGCTTGGGGTTCCTTCCTCTATAACCTTCCCACTTCTTAGAGTAATGGCTTTGCATTCCCCTCTTGGGTTATCCATGGTATCACTAGGAAATGTATGTGTGGGAAGTGGGATTTGCTTGGATAAAATCCCCACTTGTGCTTCCAACTTTGAGATTGCTGCACCTTGATTTTTCAGATTTGACCTGTATTCTTCTTGATTAGCATCTATCCTTCTTTCAGTTTGTGCTTGTCTGTCCATGAGGGTGGAGACTTCCCCTGTAATCTGTGATGACAGTTGTGCTATTGCAGCCTCCATCCTCTCAAAGTTGCTCTTGATTTTGCATTGTTGCATAGTTGAGGATGGTGCATCTTGATTGAGGTTGTTGTGTATGGGTTAGTTACTATGGTATGATGTGTTTTGTGAGTTATGATAGGGTCTATGGTTTCCTATTTGATGGTTTGGATTGTGGTTGGAATGCTGATTTGATGAATAAGGTTTGTTGTGGTCCTGGTTGTGATTTTGTTGATTTCCTCACCAAAAATTTGGGTGGTTCCTCCAACCTGGGTTGTAAGTCTTAGAGTGTGGGTCATATGGTGGTCTGGGTGAGTTGTTCACATAATTAGCTTGTTCCCAGTCACCTTCAGATTCTGGTGTATTCCCTTCTTGTTGAGGGGTTTGGTCTTGAATGACTAAGGCTTGATTACCCTCCATCCTCTTGGTTAAAGCTGCTATTTGAGCTACAATTGCCTTGTTATGAGCTAACAAAGCATCTACAGAGTTGAGTTCTAGCACTCCCTTCTTCTGAGTCCTTTCTGAAGCATAGAAATACTCATTTTCAGCTACAGTCTCAATGACATCTATGACCTCTTCAATGATTTTCTTTTTGTTGAGTGAGCCTCCTGAAGAATGATCCACTGCCTTCTTTGCTTCATAGGATAGCCCCTTATAAAAGATATGTAGTTGTACCACTCATTGAATATTTCTGGTGGGCATCTTCTTGTCAGATCTTTAAATCTCTCCCATGCCTCGTAGAGTATTTCTCCATCTTGTTGTCTGAAGGTTTGCACCTCAGTTCTCAGCCTATTGATTCTTTGTGGAGGGTAAAATCTTGCAAGAAATCTGTTCACGACCTCCTCCCATGTAGTTAGGCTATCCTTGGGGAATGACTCCAACCACTTTACTGCTTATCTCTGAGTGAGAAAGGGAACAAAAGTAGTTTGTAGATGTCAGGGTGTACCCCGTTGGAATTTACAGTATCACTTATCCTCAAGAATGTGCTGAGATATTGATTAGGGTCTTCTTGGACACTTCCTCCATATGAGCAATTATTCTGAACAAGTGTGATAAGCTGAGGCTTCAACTCAAAATTATTGGCATGAATTGTTGGCTTTAGGATGCTGCTACCATAATTTCCTGGGTTTGGGTTGATGTAGGAGTCTAAGACTCTCCTTTCTTGCCCATCATGATTTACTGGGCCTTCTCTAGCATGGTTGTGAGCTTCTTCTTCATGGTGGTTCTCCATATTCTCCTCCATGTCTGTTTCAAAATACTCTTCCTATTCCTCAGCACCAACGACTCCCTTCTCTCTTACTTCCCTCCTTAATCTAAGGAAGGTCCTCTCAGGTTCAGAATCAAAGGAAGTTGAAGCCCCGCTTCTTCTACCTGTCATACAACCAACACGGCAAAAAAGTAAGAAAGAAAATGAATGAAGAAATTACTCTTGTTAGAGTGGTTGTTAGTATGAGTGGTGCAATTAATCAAACAGTTAGAAGAGTGGAAATATGGATGATGAATAAAATAATCAAAGAAGAAAGAAACAGGACTCAAAATAAAAAAATAAAAGGTGCTAAATAAAATAAAACAACAAGGAATCTAAATTGCTTAATCTAGCTCTCCAATCAATTTAATCACTATCAAATTTAAGCCAATCACGGGTAACAGCGCCATAAAACTTGATGAATCCAATTCACACCCCATTCAAAAATTGGGGAATTAGTTCTTTTGGCAAGCGCACCAAAATTATGGTCAAGTAATAACCCATAGTGGAATGGGATCGTATCCATAGAGATTGGCAAATTCAAGCAGTTTTAATTGATTGATGAATTAGTCAAGTAGATCAATAAGATTGTGAAGTGCAGAATTGTAACATAAATATAAATAACTAGAATATAAAGAAAAATGATAAAGTGCAGAAATGAAAATGGCAGAATGTAAAGTGCAGAATCATAAATGACTTGAACGTAAATGGGAATGGAAAATTACTGAATGTAAAATAAAACTATAAAGAAATGGATTGATAAGAATGGGAAAATTCATTGAGATTGGGAGATGTTGTCTCTTTGGATAAAATCTAGCTTATATCCTCTTCAATCATGCAACTCATTGACCTCTTGGCAATCATGATTGATTGAGCCCCAATCCCTTGGTGACTCAATCTCTCAGATCTTGATCAATAGCCAATTCCTTGGTCTAATTGCTCAAGAAGAGAGATATGCTTGGTCCCTGATTATACCACACACCATTATAGGTCCAAGTAGAGGGAGGATTATATGTCAAATATCCAAACACCAAAACCCAGTTTCTACTCAAGTGTGAGAAGGGATTTCAAGCATGGTTTTATGTTTTCTTTCCCAAGGTTCCCATGAAACCCAACTGCATTCAATCTCTTTCCCAAGATAATTGAACACTAAGCATTAAGAACGAAATTCCTTCTAGAAAATCAAAGAGAAGATGAAGAGAAGAAGAATTTCACTATTATCAATCCATCAAGTACAATAGAGCTCCCTCTCTCAATGAGAGGGAAATTAGCTACTCATAGCTCAAAAAGTACTCAAAAGTGAAGTGTAAAAGTGGATCTAAAACTGACTGCTTAACCCCTTCTTCAGTACTCCTTGGGGGTATTTATACTACTCCTAGTAAAATAAAAGAATTACAAAAGTGAAAAAGGAAAATTACATTTTGGAGGGAAAAGAAGATCAACAAGTGTGATCTCCCAGCTGGCGTGTGTTTGGCGCTCTAGTGGCGTGTCACGTGCTCTTTGCTTTTAGCTTGGCGTGCCACGCCCAGCCCTTCAAGTGGCATGCTCGTCTCTTTAACAACCTTGGCGTGCCATGCCTTCGAGCTCAAGTGGCACGCCCTAGCCTTTTTCCTTTTCCCTTGTCCTCTGGAAACTTGAACTAGCGTGGCACGCCCAGGGTCTGGCGTGCCACGCCCTTGCTCTATGCTTGGCTAAGCTTTTCTGGAAAGTCGAGCTAGCGTGGCACGCCCAGGGTCTGGTGTGCCACACCCCTTTATGAGTGAGTTGTTCCTCTGTTTGGCATGCCACGCCACGAACTCAAGTGGCACGCCCCAATGCTTCTTTGCTCTCTGAATGGCACTGGCGTGCCATGCCTGGGATTCAAGTGGCACGCCTAAGTGGAGAATAGTGAGTGGCGTGCCACGCCTTCGATACCAAGTGGAATACCTCTCTGGAAACTTATACCAACGTGCCACGCCTAAAGGTTGGTGTGCCACGCCCATGATCTTGTCTTGGTTCTAGTAGTTGGCATGCCACGCCTCAGCCTTCAAGTGGCACGCCATATTGACATGCTTGGGTTGGGCTGCCATGCCTTCGACACCAGGTGGCACGCCTAGTCCTTGCTTTTGTTATCTTTGTGCATTGGCGTGCCATGCCTGGTTGCTCAAGTGGCACGCCTAAGTGAGGTTGAGAGGTTGGTGTGCCACGCCTTCGACTTCAAGTAGCACGCCCAGTCTTCAATTGCCTTCAGCCCCTTCTCTGGATTATTGTACCAGCGTGCCATGCCATGCTGTTCAAGTGGCACGCCCATGGATTTGTGAACTCTTCAAGCTTGGCATGCAACGCCTGGGTTCTCAAGTGGCACGCCCAAGTGACTTCTTGGAGCTGGCGTGCCACGCCTTCGATACCAAGTGGCACGCCATAGTGGAGGTTCTTCTTGGAATGGCTAGTTGGCGTGCCACACCCCTTTGCTCAAGTGGCACGCCCATAGTAGTTGATGGGTTAGAAGTGCCACGCCCAACCTGGCGTGCCACGCCCCTTTCATTTCTGCCATTGTTGCTTCCTGAAATTTTGTACTAGCGTGCCATGCCCAGTCCCTGGTGTGCCACGCCCATATGCATGCTTGGATCTCCCCTCTGGAATTTAGTACTGGCGTGCAACGTCTAGCTCCTGGCGTGCCACGCCAGTGCATTTTTGTGGTGTTTGCTCCCAAGTGGCACGCCAGTTTCACACGCCCAGCTTCTTGTTTGTCTTCTACCCATTTTTGATGCCTTTTTCACCTGAAATTCAGCACAACTCATCTCAAAGTAGTGTACCATAATATTCATCAAATAATGCATGAATTGTACTGATCAAATGAGATTTATGCTCTTTTATGGTCTTCTTTATGCAAGAAAGAAGGGTAGATGATGCAAGTCATCACTAATTATAGCTAATTCAGGAAGGCAAGTTAAAACATAACAAATTTAACAGGCTAGCATAAATAATAATTACTATAAACCACTTATATCATGCAACACCCTCCTGTAAGTTTGTTGGATTGGGCGAGAAGATGTTCAATAATCCAAGCTTAGAGTATGCAATGAGGAAAGAGTTAGGTGCCAACGGCTTCATCAAGATATCGACAACCTGATTAGTAGTGGATATTGGCAGTAGATGTAGCAAGCCTTCTTGCAGTTTGTCTCGCACAATATGATAATCGGCCTCGACGTGAAAAATTGGGTTAGTAGCAATGTTGATGGCATAATTGTTGTCACAATAAAGATTGATAGCCTTTGTAATCGGTGCTCCCAAAGTCCTTTAGAACATAGATTAGCCACTGTGCCTCTCTAGTTGCAAAAACAAGCACCCTATATTTGGCTTCAGACGATGAGGCAGCCACTGTCAGCTGTTTCTTGCCCTTCCAGCTTATAATGGATGGACCAAGATAAAAGCAGTATGCAAAAGTAGATCTCCTAAAATCAGGTCAGCCTGCCCAATCTGAATCTGAAAATCCGATGAGACTAAGATGTGAATTCACAAAAAAGAAAAGTCCTAAAGCTGGTGACCCTTTAACATATCTCAACACCCTATGTGAAGCTTTCATGTGTCCAATGGTGGGAGATTCCAAAAATTGACTGAGCCTAGGGACTTGCGTTAAACTCTTAGCTACCAAACGTGCCTTGTGCCTCTCAACACTCCCATCCATGTGGTATTTCACCTTGAACATCGACTTGCAACCTATTGCCTTCTTACCAGGTGGTAAAGAACTTAGCCTCCAAGTTTTGTTTTCATCTAGAGCTTGCAATTCAGCTTTAATGGCTTCTTGCCATCATGGTCAAAAGACTGCATCTTTATAGCATTTAGACTCCACATTTTGGATGGCAAGAGAATATGCGAGATGCATTGGAGAAAGTTTTTCATACAATAGAAAATCTGAGATCGGGTATCGTTGAAAACAAAGTTGGCTTCTGCATTGGGAACTATTGATAATTTTGCATTCATAATCTTTCAAATATGCAGGAGATTTTGAGATTCTGGTGGATCTTCTTATCACAGCATTTTCAGGCAATATAATTTGTTGTGTGGGTAGGATTATATCATTTCCTTCATTGTCTATAGATGATAAAAAATCAAAATGATCATCAATATCAGGGTAATTTATTAAATCATCAGAATTATTGGACTCATGCAAAACATTCTTTTGTTCCAAATTATCATTATGCCATGATGCACGTTGACCTAAGTGGGAATTATTAGTGCTAGAGTGAACATTGCTATTATTATTTATGCCTAGAACCTAAATTTGTATGCCCTCTAAAAAGCTGAAATCAAAGTTATTATGAGACATGTGTGAATTGTGATGATTAGGCATGGTGTGCGCAACCCTGAAGTGTGAATATTTTGTGAATTTTCATAAGGAAAATGATTTTCATAAAATTGTACATCTCTGAACATGAAGATCTCTCTATTTTGTAAATCAAACAATAAGTAGCCTTTTGTTCCCTACCTAAATCCAAGGTGTACCCATTTTCTTGCTCTTGGATCTAGCTTAGCTCTATGCTGAGTGAGACTAGTCGCATATGCCAAACAGCCGAAAACTTTGATGTTGGACAAGTCAGGTAATTGATAAACCCCAATTTTAGGATTTATCTTGTGTAGAACTTCTTGGATTTTATCAATATTTTTCACACTTATTGATATAAATTGCATGTTTTTGTGTTTCCTTCCTAATTATGCTTCATGGTTTAAAACATACTTCTTTAACCTTAAAAATGCTAAATTTTAATCCTCTTCCATTACCACTCGATATCGTGATGTGTTTGTTAAGTGGATTCAGGATCTATAGGGCAGGAATGGCTTAGAATATGGAAAGGAAGCATGCAAAAGAGGAAGGAACATGAAGAATGGAGCTTTGGAGACGTTGGTGCCCACGCGCATGCGTGACTGACGCGTACGCATGGTTTGGCGTAGCATTGACTGACGCGCACACTTGCTTGACGTGTACGCATGGCTTGAGGAATTCACTTGACGCGCATGTGTGGCCGACGCGTACGCGTGACGTCTAACATGTGACTCATTAATAGAAAACGTGACAGGCGATTTCTGAGGGACTCCAGGCCCAAATCCAACTTGCTTCTTCATGGAAATGACCCAAGGATTGATGGGGGAAAGGGGGTAATGAATCATACACAACATACACATAATTTTAGCTAGTTTTTGGTTCTTATTTTCTAGAGACAGAAACTCTTACTTCTCTCTAGATTTAGTTTGTTGTTGATCATCTTGTGTTGAATTTCTGAATTGGGTCTTGTTGAATTGAGTTTTAATTGTTCAATCTTAATTTCTTTAGTTGTAATTTGTTTGGATCTTGTGTTAGAATTTTGTTTCCTCTTTATTTCCCCTTTTCTTCTCATTTTATGAACTTTGTTGATTTTGAATTTCTATTAGTGCATTGATGTTTCCTATGATTGATAGTGTTATTTGAGTTGTTTTCTATTGTTAATCGTTAGTGGATGATTGTAATTTCTGATTAATTTTGTAATTTAAATATATCTTTAGTTAGTGCCTACCATGTGTTTGATAAAATATTTCCTTTGATTATGGAGTAGTTTTCTATACTCTTGGCCTAGGCTAAAGGAATTGGGTGACCTTGAGTCATTGAGTCTAATTGAATTGGTGATTGAGAACCCTTAGTGGTCAAATTGATACCCATTGACACTAATCTACTACTAAGCCAATTGGTAGATGGATTAGGACTTATGAGTTAAAGTTAATCAAGCCTATTTGACATAATTCACTTGTAGAAGTAGACTTAATGGGCTTGGTTCCTCATAATTGTCAATATATGGTTATTAGATAAGGATGGTGATCCTAATTCCTATGCCTTAGCCAAGAGTTCTTTTTATAATTCATATTTGAAACCCAAAATTCCCAATTACTTGATTCGTGTTATAGTTAGTTTAGTTGTTTACTTAGTCCTAGAATAGAAGTAGATTTATATGTTACCTTGTTAGATTTCACTTACTTATACCTTGCTTTAATTGCTTTAATTTAGTTTCTTGCACTTTAAATTCTCATGCATGCTAAGCTTTAGTAGTTTAAATTCTTGTTTATGACTACCAACCCGGAATCCTAACCAATCTTGATGCACATGTTTGCTCATTCTCTTAAGGACGACCCGAGACTAATACTCTCGGTTACTTTTTATTGGTGTTGAACTTGTGACAACCATATCAAAATCTGATCGAACGGTTATTTGACGGTTTAGGATTATACTATGACATGATCTTTGTTTGATAAAATCTAGACCGGCGATAAACTTCACATCAAATTTTTGGCGCCGTTGCCGGGGAATGGTTGCAATGTGTGCTTTGATATTGGTTATGTGAATATGTGAATATTATAGATAGTTTACTTGCTATCATTAGTTTGTTTTTAGTTTAGATTTTCTTTAATGCATGAGCTATGATTTCTAAGTTGAATGACTCGGTCTCAACCAGATTTTAGCTTAGCCAAGTTTGATCCCAAAATTGAAAGAACCCTACTTCATACTCGGCAAGCTAGACGTTGGTTGGATTACACGGCTGGTGCTTCGACCTCTCTTGAGGAACCTTCCAAAATACTAGACCGAATCGAGAGTGATCTAGAGTTTACATTCAATAAAGGAACTTCTTATTCCTCTGTTAGTACTACTGATATATCCTTGAATACTACAGGTGAAAACCACATGACGGAGCCGCGTAGGATTACCTTGCATGAGCAAGGAGCATCGGATCTCATTCTTCAACCGTTGCAAGCTAGGTATCTGAATCTTGATCCCAATTTTGAGTTGAAGAATTTTAAGTACCATGGACTACCGGGCCAAGACCCCATTAGGCACTTGAGAGACTTTTCAAGTAGCTTGCTCTACGGCTCAAAGGCATGGTGTTGATGAGATTGCTATCATGGTTTTTGCTTTCCCCTTCTCTCTTGAGGGGCAAGCTAAGGAGTGGTTCTACTCCCAATCTGATGAAGTGGTGACTGAATAGGATCTATTGAGAAGAGAGTTCTTAGATAAGTTCTTTCCTCCGGAGAAGACTGACTACATCTGGAAGGAAATTTCCGGTATAATGCAAAGAAACCAAGAAACACTCTATGAAAATTGGACTCGATTTAAGAGGCTGTTTGAATCTTGTTCACATCATAGGTTAGATACTCATTTGCTCATTAGCTATTTCACTGGAGGTCTTTGTGCACTGGATAAGAGATTGCTCACCGCCTCTAGTGGTGGTTCTCTTTCTATGTACAAGACGACGGCGGAAGCATGGAGTTTGATCAATGATGTCGCCGAAGCTGCCCAACATGTGAGAGTGAGGAACAATCCTCCCAAGAGTATGGTAGAAGCACTTTCGTCCGACTTGGCTTTGAGTAGAGTGTTTGGAGAAATGACCACTCTCCTCAAGGAGATTCACCAAGGACAAAAGGCATCTCATTCAATCCAAGCCATCTAAGCCCCTCCTCAAATCCTCCAACTTGAAGGACCTCCTAGAGTGTGTGGTTTATGCTCTAGTACCTCACACTACACCAACCAATGCCATGAAGTCCAAGAGGATTACAGTCTTTCGGTAGCCAACAACTACAACAACTGTCCACCCTATTAATCTCAAGGTCAAAGCAATTACTCCCATGGTAATAGCTCTAATCAAGGGTGGAGGGACAATACTCAAGGAAACAACCACAATCAAAGATGGAACCAAGGCAACTCATCTTCTCAATACCACAACAACAATCAACCTTCTTCCTAATACCAAAACAATACCTACCAAGCTAATGAGCAGATATTTTATACGCATTTTGACATCATTTTCATATAGTTTTTAGTAGTTTTTATTTAGTTTTTATTGAGTTTTTATAGGTTTTAGTGTTAAATTCACATTTATAGATTCTACTAGGAGTTTTTGTGTTTTTGGTCAATTTCAGGTAATTTCTGGCTGAAATTGAAGAGCTGGAGCAGAAGTCTGATTCAGAGACAGAAAAAGCACTGCAGATGCTGTCCAGATCTGATCTGCTTGCATTCAAAAGCACTTTTCTAGAACTAGAGAAGTCCAAATGGAGCGCTCTTAACGGCTATGGAAAGCTGACTTCTAGAGCTTTCCAGCAATATATAAAGTCCATACTTTGCTTCGTATTTGAAGGCCCAAAACTAGCGTCCAACGCCAGCTACCAGCACTCCTTCTAGGCGTCCAACGCCCAAGGAGCAGAGCCCAATGTCCAAACGCCCCAAAAGGACTCCCTAGCTGGCGTTCCACATCCAAGAGACCTCATAGCACGTGGATCTCATCAAGCTCAGTCCAAACACTCACCAAGTGGGCCCTAGAAGTGGATTTTAGCACTAAAAAGACTATTTTACCCTTACCAGTCATTAGTTTAGTATTTAAGGGATTTAATTCATGTTATACGCACACTATTCAGCATTATTTTCATTTTATCATTGTATTCTTCCTCAGTATGAGTTTCTAAACCTCCTAGGTTGAGGGGAGGAGCCCTGCTGAGTCCTATGAATTAATAAAAGTAATATTGTTTCTCTTTGATCCGTGTTTGATTAATTCTAAGATGTATATTCATACTTCATCGTGGTGAATAGGTTGATCTAATCAGTTAGCTCTGTGCATCACATTAAGACGAACATGCCTGACAAACACCCACATATACTTGGGTCAGACTGCGTCTTTCACTGGACAAGGACGACCAATAGCTTGAATATACATCTCTCAAACGGCTAATCCACGACTTCGTTGAGGACTTAACAAGACATCAGTTCAACCAATTTTCAGGGAGATTAGGGTCTCTGCGGTAGAGGCTAGAACCCAAATATGCAGAATTCTCCGATCCGGAAGATCTGACCTTATCTGTGGCGTTTTGAGTAGGATCATTAAGGAGGATAGCCTACAGGAACTTCACCCTCAAGTAGAAATGGATCCACACTAGCCCTGGGGTTCACATCCAAAGGAGTATTGGCAGCTACTCAAACCAGTGTCAGTCACATACAGCCTGCCATTGAAGAAATCACTCACAAGCAAGGAGAGCAGTAGTACCAGAGTTAAGTCAGAAAGGCAAAGCAACTCCAACTCTCAACTCTATTCCCAGCATATAATTCCAAATAGCTAATCCAATTGGTTTTACCCCTTTCAACATTTATGACATTTTATCTATCAACCTTCAAATCAAAGAACTCCTTCTGATTCCGCCTGACTAAGACCTGTAAGATAATCATAGCTTACTTCAAGCCACAATCCTCGTGGGATCAACCCTGACTCGCTTAGGTATTACCTGGATGACCCAGTGCACTTGCTAGTACAATAGTACGAAGGTGTGGGGATTCGTGCTCACCAAGTTTTTGGCGCCGTTGCCGGGGATTGTTGAGTTTGAACAAACTGAAGGATTGTCTTGCTCCCTAGATCAAGTACTTTATTTCTTGATCATTTTTAATTTAGTTTTTATTTTATTTGAATCCTTTATTTTTATTTTCTTCTTCTCTGATTTTCTAAAGATTTAAAAACATTTTTCAAAAATATTTTTCTTTTCTTTATTTAATTTTTGTTCTTGATTTGAGTCTTTGTTTACGTTCTTATTGAGTTTTTTACTTTTATATTATTTTTTTCTATTTTTCAAAAAATTCTAAAAAAAAATCTTTCAAAAATATTTTTCTTTCGGCATTAATCTTAATCTTTCTATTTGAGTCTTTTTGTTTGTGTTCTTGGTTAAACTTTTCAAAAATTCTGAGTTCTTTTTTCTAAAATTTTGAAATTCAGTGTCTTTTGGTTTGAAGCTTGTTTAATCTTTAAGTTGGGTGTTTGAATCTTTTATTTTGTTCTTGGTTAAATTTTTGTGACCCTTGAGTCTTTGTATTTATTAATTACAGACATTTTCGATTTTTGGGTATCTTCCTTTCAAAAAGATTTTTAAAAATAATTTTTCTTTGGTTAAATCTTGTTTCAAAATTTTAAGTTTGGTGTTTTTATTTTATTTTTCTTTGTATTTTTTGAAAATTTTGTTTTAGTTTTCTAAAAATTTTAAGTTTGGTGTTCTTGTTATGTTCATGTGTTCTTTGAGTCTTTGAGTTTTGTTCTTGGTGTTCTTGTTAGTCTTTAAAGTGTTCTTGAGTTTTATTCGTGTTTTGATTTTAAAATTTTTAAAGTTTGGTGTCCCATTGTGTTTTACATTCAAATTTTCAAAAATTTGGTGCACTAGATCTAAAAATTTTAAGTTTGGTGTCTTTTACTTATTTTTCTCTCTCTCTTCATGAAATTCAAAAGTAAAAAAAAAATATCTTTTCTATTTTTATTTTAACATTATTTTCGAAAATTTCATTTAAAAATTCAGATTTTAATTTTAAAATTTTTTATCTTATCTTATCTTAATTTTAAAATTCAAAAATCAAATCTTTTCAAAATCAAAAATTATATCTTTTACAAAATATTATCTTATCTTATTTCAAATTTAAAATTTCAAAATTCAATTTCAAAATCCAAAATTTAACTTTCAAATTTCAATTTTCAAAATCAAATCTTTTCAAAATTCAAATCTTTTTCAAAATTTAAAAATTCAAATTTCAAAATTTAAAATTTCAAATTCAAATTTCAAAATTCAAATTTCAATTTTGAAATTCAAAATTTAATTTTCAAATTTAAAGTTTAAAATTTGAATCTTTTTAATTTTAAAACTTATCTTTTTTTAACTTTCTTATCTTATCTTATCTTACCTAACTTATCTTATCTTTTCTATCTTGTCTTTTCTTTTTAGATTTTAAAATCAAATCTTTTTCAAAACTTTTTAATTTCTTATCTTATCTTTTTTCTAATTTCAAATTTTAATTTCTCATCTTATCTTTTCTTATCCTCTATCTTATTTTTAAAATTCAAATCTTTTCTTAATTAATCACTTCTTTCTCTCTCTTCTTTTTCAAAACGTGTTAACTAACTTCTTTCTTCTAATTTTTGAAAATTCTCTTCTTCTTCCCTCTTTTCTATTTTTGAAATTTAGTAATAAAACTTTAATTTCTTTTTTTTATTTTTGGTTTAAATAAAAATATTTTAATTATTATTTATCTTCTCTATTTCTATCTATTCTTCAACTCCTTCTATCTTCTTCCTTCTTCATCTTCTACCTTTCTTAATCATGAACCCAAGTGGGAATGAAGAGTTCAGAAGAACTCTGGGATCTTATACAAATTCGAATGCTGACTTCTATGGAAGAAGTATCAGCATACCTCAAATCAGAGCTAGTAGCTTTGAATTAAACCCTTAACTTATTACTCTGGTGCAACAAAACTGCCAGTATTTTGGGCTTCTTAATGAAGAACCTACAGAATTCCTGACAGATTTCCTAAGGATTGCTGACACAGTACACAGTGAGGGAGTAGACCAAGAGGTCTACAGATTATTGCTTTTTTACATTTGCAGTAAAGGACCAAGCAAGAAGATGGTTGGATAACCAACCTAAAGCTAGTTTAAAAACTTGGAAACAATTAGTGGACAAGTTTTTAAACCAATACTTTCCCCCAAGAAAGGTGACCCAGCTGAGACTGGACATCCAAGGCTTGAAATAAGGAGATGGTGAATCTCTTTATGATGCCTGGGAGAGGTATAAGAGGATGCTAAGAAAATGTCCCACTGAAATGTTTTCAGAATGGGTACAGTTAGACATCTTCTACTATGGGCTTTCAGACATGGCTAGAATGTCCTTGGACCACTTTGCTGGTTGTTCCATACACATGAGAAAGACCATTGGAGAGGTTCAAGAGCTTATTGAGACAGTTGCCACTAATCAGCATCTGTACTCATCTCCTGAGACCTCTATAAAAGGAGAGGTTAAGGCAGTAGTTGCTGAACCTAACCCTCCAGAGCAGGATGGCCCATTGACTCAGCAACTGCAAGCCCTTGCCCAGCAAATGCTAAACCTGCAAGAGGATCTACGAGAAACTCAGGCTTCTAACAAAAATGTAGAAGCCCAATTGAGTCAAACAAGGCAGTAGTAATCTAAGCAAATAACAGATGAATGCCAGGCTATCCAACTAAGGAGTGGGAAAACCTTAAGCATCCAACCTCAGTACAGTAAAAATGAAAAGCCCATTGAGGATACCCAGGTCTCTGCACAAAATGACACTGGGCGTTCAAACTCCCAGAGAGGTATCTCTCCTGGTGTTGAACACCAGGAAAGGGCAGAGACTGGGCATTCAAACGCCTAGAGAGGTATCCCTCCTGGCGTTGAATGCCAGAAAAGGGTAGAGACTAGGCGTTCAACGCCAGGAAAGGGCAGAGACTAGGCGTTCAAACGCCCAGAGAGGTGTCCCTCCTGGCGTTGAACGCCAGGAAAGGGCAAAGACTGGGGGTTCAAATGCCCAGAGAAGTATCCCTTCTGGCATTGAACGCTAGAAAAGGGTAGAGAATGGGCATTTAAATGCCCAACGGGGCAGCATCTTGGGCATTGAACGCCCAAGCAAGCGAATTCAGTCACCTAATGACAACAACCCTACTAAACAAGGTAGTAACCCCTCTTCCAACACAAATGGCATTCGGCCCCCATCAAACAAGGTTGATGATTATAAGGTTCAGATGCCATTTCCTTAGAAACTCTGTCAAGAGGAAAGGGATAAATAGCTTGTCCGCTTTGTGGAGTATCTCAGAACATCAGAGATAAAGATCCCTTTTGCAGAAGCTCTTGAACAGATACCTTCTTATGCAAAGTTCATGAAGGAAATTCTATATCATAAGAAGGATTGGAGAGAGACACAAACAGTCTTCCTCACTGAGGAGTATAGTGCAATCATTCAGAACAGCTTACCAGAAAAGCTTAAAGATCCTAGAAGCATTATGATACCGTGCACTCTAGGTGATGCTTGTACAAGGACAGCTCTATGTGACCTTGGAGCAAGCATCAACCTAATACCTGCTTCACTAATAAAGAAGCTTAGTTTGACTAATGAAGTCAAACCAACCCGCATGTGCCTTCAACTTGCTGATGGTTCTATTATAATACCATCAGGAGTAGTTGAAGATATGATTGTCAGGGTTGGACCCTTTTCCTTTCCCACTGACTTTGTGGTATTGGACATGGAGGGGCACAAGAGTGCATCCCTTATCCTAGGAAGACCTTTCCTAGTTATAGGACGGACCCTTATTGATATTGAAATAGGGGAAGTAACCCTAAGAGTCAATGAGGAAATGTTCGTCCTGAATGCTGTCAAAGCTATGCAGCACCCAGACATTCTTGAGGAATGTATGAACATTAACCTTAATGATTTCCTGGTTGAAGAGGTCAACATGGCCGAAAGCCTCAAGGAAGGGATAGAGGATATCCTTGATGATACTCAGCCTAATTCAGAGGAATCTATGGAAACCTCTGAGGAAAAGGAGAAGCCTCCTAAGCTTGAGCCTAAGCCATTACCCTCCTCCCTAAAATATGCATTTCTAGGAGAGGGAGATACGTATCCTGTGATCATAAGCTCTACACTAGAGCCACAGAAAGAAGAAGCACTAATTCACGTGCTTAAAACACATATGACCGCCTTTAGGTGGACTATAAGTGACTTTAAGGGCATTAGCCCTGCCCGATGCATGCATAAAATTCTGCTGGAGGATAATGCCAAACCAGTGGTACAACCACAGAGGTGGTTGAATCCAGCTATGAAGAAAGTAGTGCAGAAGGAAGTCACTAAGCTCAATGAGGCTGGGATTATTTATCCCATTTCTGACAGCCCATGGGTGAGCCCTGTCCAGCTTGTTCCTAAAAAGGGAGGAATGACAGTGGTTCGCAATGAAAAGAATGAGTTGATCCCAAAAAGAACAGTTACAGGGTGGCGTATGTGCATTGACTACAGAAGACTCAATGACGCCACCAAGAAAGATCACTTTCCTTTACCCTTCATTGACCAAATGCTAGAAAGACTAGTAGGTCATGCTTTTTATTGTTTCCTTGATGGTTATTCTCGGTGCAATCAAATAGCAGTAGATCCACAGGATCAAGAGAAGACAACATTCACATGTCCATCTGGCGTGTTCGCCTATAGACGAATGCCATTTGGCCTATGCAATGTGCCTGCCACCTTTCAGAGATGTATGCTATCCATCTTCTCTGATATGGTAAAAAAATTCCTTGAAGTATTCATGGATGACTTCTCTGTTTATAGAGACTCATTTGACTCCTGTCTTGATCATCTAACCCTGGTCCTGAAAAGATGCCAAGAAACAAAACTGCTTTTAAACTGGGAGAAATGCCACTTCATGGTCACCGAAGGCATTGTTCTTGGGCATCAAATCTTAAATAAGGGAATAAAGGTGGATCAAGCTAAGGTAGAAGTGATTGAATGCTTGCCTCCACCTACTAGTGTTAAGGCAATCAGAAGCTTCCTAGGACATGCAGGGTTCTACAGACGGATCATAAAAGATTTTTCAAAAATTGCCAAATCCCTGTGTAGTCTCTTGGCCACTGATGTTCCATTCGTCTTTGACCAAGAATGCCTGCATTCCTTTAAAACTTTGAAGGCCAATCTTGTCACTGCTCCTATCATCTCTGCACCCAACTGGGACATGCCATTTAAGCTAATGTGTGATGCAAGTGATCATGCAATTGGCATAGTCCTTGGTCAGAGACATGACAAGCTTCTGCATGTCATTTATTATGCTAGTCACGTACTAAATGATGCGCAGAAAAATTACGCTACTACAGAAAAGAAGCTACTTGCAGTGGTTTATGTCATTGATAAGTTCAGATCCTACTTAGTAGGATCTAAGATCATTATTTATACTGACCATGCCGCTCTAAAGTATCTTCTCACTAAGCAAGATTATAAACCCAGACTTATAAGATGGGTATTACTCCTGCAAGAGTTTGATATAGAAATTGGAGACAGAAAAGGGACAGAAAATCAGGTAGCTGATCACTTGTCCCGGATTGAGTCAGTAGTAGCGACTTCTTCTCCCTCCACTGACATATCTGAATCCTTTCCAGATGAGTAGCTCTATGCCATTCAGACAGTACCTTGGTTTACAGACATTGCAAACTACAAGGCTATACGGTTCATTCCCAAGCAGTTTACCAGGAAGTAAGCCCGAAAACTCATACATGATGCAAAATATTACCTATGGGATGAGCCAAATCTCTTTAAGAGATGCTCGGATGGAATAATCTGACGCTATGTGTCTGAAGAATAGGCACAAAGAATTTTATGGCATTGCCATGGATCTGACTATGGAGGACACTTTGGAGGTGAGTGGACAGCCACTAAGGTACTCCAAAGTGGCTTTTATTGGCCTACTCTCTTTAAGGATTCTAGAGAGTTCATCTGTAACTGTGATAGTTGCCAGAGGGCTGGCAATCTTCCTCATGGTCACAGCAAGCTTCAGCAAGGAATCTTAGAGATTGAGTTGTTTGATGTATGGGGCATAGATTTCATGGGACCATTCCCACCTTCATACTCAAACACCTACATCCTTGTGGTAGTAGGTTATGTGTCTAAATGGGTTAAAGCAGTAGCAACACCCACTAATGTCATAAAAGTAGTAATGAAGTTCCTCTAGAAGAACATCTTCAGCAAATTTGGTGTCCCTAGGACACTAATCAATGATGGAGGTACTCATTTCTATAACAGACAGCTGGATTCTGTCTTAAGCCGATACGGAGTTCGCCATGAAGTGGCAACACGGTATCATTCCCAAATGAATGGGCAAGCCGAAGTCTCAAAATGGAGAACTAAAGCGAATCCTAGAGAGGACAGTAAGTGCCTCTAGAAAGGATTGGGCTAGAAAGCTTGATGATGCTCTGTGGGCATACAGAACTGCTTTCAAAACCCCCATTAGAACTTCACCATATCAGTTAGTATATGGGAAGTTATGTCATTTACCAATGGAACTAGATCACAAAGCCTATTGGGCTACTAGATTCCTCAACCTTGATGCTAAAGCAGCAGGGGAAAATGGCTGCTCCAACTAAATGAGTTGGAAGAATTCCGCTTAGAAGCATTTGAAAATGTAAAGATCTATAAGGAAAAGGAAAAAAGGTGGCATGACAGGAAGCTAGCTTCTAGAGTCTTTGAACCAGGACAGAAAGTCCTGCTCTTCAACTCAAGGCTCAGATTATTCCCTGGGAAACTCAAATCCCGTTGGAAGAGACCGTATGTGATTACAAGAGTATCACCCTACGGACACATAGAACTTCAAGGGAAAGATCCTGAAACCAGGTTCACTGTTAATGGACAGAGGGTCAAACATTACCTTGAAGGAGATATAGAGCCAGAAGGCTCAACACTGTTACTAGGTCGAGTGCAGTGAAGTCTAGCTAAAGACATTAAAGAAGTGTGTTGGGAGGCAACCCAACCTTACTCAACCATATTTATTTTATTTTATTTTTTTTCCTTTCATTTGTTAGAGTCATGATTATGTGTGCCAGTCAAGAGACAGAATTCACAACAGTGAAAATAGAACACTCTGGAAAGAGTGTTAAAGTTGAACGCCAGCCAGGGTATCCCTACTGGGCGTTCAAAGCCCCAAGAGGATAGCATTGCTGGCGTTGCACTCCAGCCAGGGATCAGCCCCTGGGTGTTAAAATGCCAATGCAGAGAAGCAGGAAATCTGGAATTTCCTAGCCTTGCAGGACCAAGAGGTCCCATAGAAGCTCTACCTACCCCACCTTCTTCTTCCCCATTGATCATATTTGCTCGAGGGTAAGCAAAACTCTTAAGTTTGTATTGCAAAAGATCTACTTTGTGACTTCTACAGCTCTTAAGTATAGAAGAAGAGGATGGAGCAAACCAGAGAGCATGCACATGAGCCTGTGCAGCCGTCTCAACAAAGACAAAGGAGTGATATAGAAGAGATGAAGCACTACGTGGGATCCTCAAGGAGGAGCACTGGCCACCATCATTCAGGTGGATTCGTTCTCTTTATCTCCTTTTCTATTATTTTTCTATTTTCTATCTATTTATTTATCTATTCTCTTGTTCTAATTGCATGATCATTTGCATTGATGTCTTTAAGTTGTAAAATGTTCCACATATCTCTCACCTTGCTTAAATGAAATTTTTTTAATTGAAAAGAATTGAGAGATGCATGAATTTAAGTTTAAAATAAGATTAGTTTAATTAGTTTGATATGGTGACATTTGCTTTTTTTTTCTGATCGTATGATTAAACAATGCATATTTGAAGTTGTAACTTTAGAATGTTGGCTCTTGAAAGAATAAGGAAAAAGGAAAAGTATTATTGATAATCTGAAAAATCTGAAAATTTATTCTTGAAGCAAGAAAAAGCAACAAAAAGCAAAAGAAAAAGCATGTTGCAAAAGAAAAAAATTACTATGCATGCGAAAAGAAAAGAAAGAAAAAAAATAAAAATCAAGCAGTGGTTAGGAGGGTCCAAAGGAATAAAATCCTAGCCTAGGTGGCTCAATCAAGCTGTCCCTAACCATGTGCTTATGGCGTGAAGGTGTCAAGTGAAAAGCTTGAGACTGAGCAGTTAAATTCGTGGTCCAAAACAAAAAGAGTGTGCTTAAGAACTCTGGACACCTCTATCTGGAGACTCTAGCAAAGCTGAGTCACAATCTAAAAAAGCGAAAAAGCTATTCAGAAGCAAAAAAGCTACTAAGTCCCACTCATCTGATTTTAACTAAGCTTTAATTGAAACTTAGAAATTTATTGTATCTTAATTTTCTTTTATATCCTATTGTGTTTTTAGTTGCTTGGGGATAAGCAACAGTTTAAGTTTGGTGTTGTGATGAGCGGATTTTTTATACGCTTTTTGACATTATTTTCATATAGTTTTTAGTAGTTTCTATTTAGTTTTTATTGATTTTTTATATGTTTTCGTGTTAAATTCACATTTCTGGATTCTACTAGGAGTTTTTATGTTTTTGGGCAATTTCAGGTAATTTCTGGCTGAAATTGAGGAGCTGGAGCAGAAGTCTGATTCATAGATAGAGAAAACACTGCAGATGCTGTCCAGATCTGACCTGCCTGCATTCGGAAGTGCTTTTCTAGAGTTAAAGAATTCCAAATGGAGCACTCTCAACGGCTTTGAAAATCTGACTTCCAGAGCTTTCCAACAATATACAATAGTTCATAGTTTGCTTTGGATTAGAAGGCCAAAAACAGGCGTCCAACGCCAGCTACCTGCCCCCCTTATAGGCGTCCAAACGCCCTGAAAGGACTCCCTAGCTGGCGTTCCACATCCAAGAGACCTCATAGTACGTGGATCTCATCAAGCTCAGCCCAGACACTCACCAAGTGGGCCCTAGAAGTGGATTTTAGCACTAAAAAGACTGTTTTACCCTTACCAGTCATTAGTTTAGTATTTAAGGGATTTAATTCATGTTATACGCACATTATTCAGCATTATTTTCATTTTATCATTGTATTCTTCCTCAGTATGAGTTTCTAATCCTCCTAGGTTGAGGGGAGGAGCCCTGCTGAGTCCTATGAATTAATAAAAGTAATATTGTTTCTCTTCGATCCGTGTTTGATTAATTCTAAGATGTATATTCATACTTCATCGTGGTGAATAGGATGATCTAATCACTTAGCTCTGTTCATCACATTAAGACGAACATGCCTGACAAACACTCGTGTCTACTTGGGTCAGAATGCATCTTTCACTGGACAAGGACGACCAACAGCTTGAATATACATCTCTCAGACAGCTAATCCATGACTTCGTTGGAGACTTCTCAAGACATCAGTTCAGCTGATTTTCAGGGAGATTAGGGTCACTCTGGTAGAGGCTAGAACTCAATGATGCAGCATAATCGGAACCGAAAGATCCGACCTTCTCTGTGGCATTTTGAGTAGGATCATTAAGGAGAATAGCCTGCAGGAACTTCACCCTCAAGTAGAGATGGATCCACACTAACCCCGGGGTTCAGATCCAGAGGAGTATTGGCAGCTACTCAAACCAGTGTCAATCATATAGAGCCTGCCATTGAAGAAATCACTTACAAGCAAGGAGAGCAGTAGTACCAGAGTTAAGTCAGAAAGGCAAAGCAACTCCAACTCTCAACTCTATTCCCAGCATATAATTCCTGATAGCTAATCCAATTGGTTTTACCCATTTCAACATTTATGGCATTTTATCTATCAACCTTCAAATCAAACAACTCCTTCTGATTTCGAATGACTAAGACCTGCAAGACAACCATAGCTTGCTTCAAGCCACAATCCTCGTGGGATCGACCCTGACTCGCTCAGGTATTACTTGGACGACCTAGTGTACTTGCTGGTACAATAGTACAAAGGTGTGGGGATTCGTGCTCACCGCAAGCCAACCAAAACCACCATAATCAACCATACTAACACTCACAACAAAACCAAACCAACAACCATAGATACCAACACCTCACCAAAGACACCAAACCAATCAACCTTCTTCCTCTTTCACAAACTAAAGTGATGACTCTCACCGTGCACTTTACCAAGAACAAGAGAGGCTTAGGGCTATGATAGACAAAAATAAAGAGAACACTAGGAATATGATACAGCGGAAAATTACCGATTAAGAATTTATAATAAGAACAGCGTTGCAAGTACAATTCTTAACCGACGAAATTCTGCTTTTCAATTTAGAAAGAGTTGTCACAGTTTAAGAATAAAAATACTAAGAGTAAGAATCTGACGAACCGAATTTCCTGTCGATAAAGAAATTCACAAATATATTATCGCGTTGCAAGTATAGCTTCTAAACCAACAGAAAATCCTTTCGTACAAACGTTTGGTTGTCACAAGTAACAAACCCTTTTAAAATTGATAACCGAAGTATTTAAACCTCGGGTCGTCTTCTCAAGGAACTGAAGGGAGGTGTTCTTATTAATAGTTATGGAAAACAGTGTTTTTGGGTTTTAAAAGGTTTGAACAAGGAAAATAAATTGTAGGAATTAATAAATTAATATCTAATAAAACTCTTAGCAAGGTATGAAAATTCTGAAGCCCTATCCTAGTTATCCTTATCGATGGTAATGAGAATTGAGTTTTAATCCCACTTAGTTAACCTTTACTAAAGCAAGGGAAAGTCAAGTGGACTAATTAGTTAGATCCTCAAGTCCTAGCCAACTCCTAAGAAAGGACTAGAGTTTGGGGAATTCAATTCAATTAGCAAAAATAACAATTAACAACCATGATAAGTTTGATAACTCAAGAGTCTCCAGTTAATCAATTAAAGCCAAGAATATAAAAAGCTAAATAAGAATCATAAATCTGAAATACCTCAATTTATATTAAATAAAGAAAATCCTAACATGAATAGTTCATAAGTCAATTTGGTAACTTAAGTAATTAAATAAAAGCACTAGAGTATCTGAAAGTAAAAGAGAAATATAAAGTAAAAGGAATATTGAACCTGAGAAGAAGTTGAAATCTTAAATCCTTTAAGAGGAATCCTAATCCTAAAACCTAAGAGAGAGGAGAGAACCTCTCCCTCTAAAAACTACATCTAAAATATGAAAAGTGAATGTTTAATCTGTATTTTCTGGGCCGAAAACTGGGTCGAAAACAGCCCAGAAATCGCTGGAGAGGAAATCTGCCACGCAGATTTTCGTCACTGCGACGCGTCTGTGTGGAGTGCGCGTTCGCATTGCTTAGCGTCAGGGCAACTATGACATATTATATATCAAATCGAAGCCCCGGACGTTAGCTTTCCAACGCAACTGAAACCGCATCGTTTGGACCTCTATAGCTCAAGTTATGACCATTTTAGTGCGAGAGGGTCAGGCTGACCGCTTTGCAGTTCCTTCAACTTCTTGTATTCCTTCCACTTTTGCATGCTTCCTTTCCATCCTCCAAGCCATTCCTGCCCTGTAATCTCTGAAATCACTTAACGCACATATCAAGGCATCGAATGGTAATAAGAGAGGGTTAAACATATCAAAATTAAGACCAAATAAGTATGTTTTCAATCATAGCACAAAATCAGGAAGGAAAACGTAAACTCATGCAAATCATATGAATAAGTGTATGAAAGATTGATAAAATCCACTCAATTGAGCACAAGATAAACCATAAAATAGTGGTTTATCAACCTCCCCACACTTAAACATTAGCATGTCCTCATGCTAAGCTTAAGAGAACTAAAAGAGTGAAGAGGAATGGTATGATGTATGAAATGCAACCTATCTATATGAATGCAACTACATGCTAAGATGTTTTTACCTACTTGTTTAAAAGTAAATAAATCTTTCAAGAACAAATATGAACTAGATTTCACTAATTCAAATCACAAAATAAAGTACAAGTGAACTTGCAGAAGAAAATAGCTCATGAAAGCCGGGAACAAAGAATCGAGCATCGAACCCTCACCGGAAGTGTATGCACGCTAATCGCTCAAGTATTTAAGGTTCGATCTCTCAATTCTCTACTAATCTTGCTCTCTAAGGCTTGCTTTTCATCTACCAATCAACACAAATTTGATGCACAAATACAAATATCAAGAGGTCTTTTAAGGGTTGTAATGGGGTTAGGGTCAAGGTAGGATTGTATTCGGCCAAGTGAACTAAAATCTGAATCCTTAATTAACTTAAACTTTCCACCTAACTTTAGACAATCCATGTAAGCATAATACCATATCTAACTATCCATTAACCATGTTTTCCACATATTCATGCATCCTAATTTCAAGTACAGTACATATGCATTGCTTTCACCATTTACTTTGGGGCATTTTGTCCCCTTTTACTTATTTGCTCTTTTTCTTTTGTTTTTCTCTCTTTTTTTATATATATTTTTTCTTTTTCTTTTGTTTTTTTCAATGCATATGATTAAATTAATGAATGCATGAACATGTCCTAAACATTTCTTTCACATTTTTATAAAGATATATAACACCCAATTCTCAAACCAAATGTTTCGAAACCCACTTTTTCCCACACTTAATTCATGAGCACTCTCACTAGTCTAAGCTAAACAAGGATTCAAATTAAGGACATTATTATTTTCCGCTTAGAGTTAATGATGTGCTAAAGTAAAGAACAAAAGGGTATAATAGGCTCAACATTGGTTTGCAAGAGGGTAAGGCCATATGGGTATGTAAGCTCAGTGAAACAAAGGCCTCAATCATGTAAGTGCATGCATACATCAAACAATGGAAATATAGAATCAAGTAAGACAAAGATCACAATTTTAGAGAGAAAAATACACACCAAAAAAAATAAAATATTGGTTGATAAGATGCAACCAATCAATTAGGCTCAAAATCTCACTGGTTTTGTGTGTTCGAGCTCTAAACCATGTTCCAAAATAATATTTCTTCAAACAAGTTTTTCAAAAAGTTTTAATTCAAATTAGTGAAATGCTATAAAAAGTTTCTTAAAAAAATATTACTTTAACCAAGTAGTAAAATATGCACAAAATCAAACAAATATGCAATCAAACATGTAAATGAAACAACTAACAAGGAAAATAAACCATTGGTGTTGAGATAGAAGAGTAACTAACCCATGGAGATCGGTATCGACCTCCCCACACTTAAAGATTGCACCATCCTCGGTGCATGCTAAGATGTACAAGTGGACGGGTTGTTTCAATTGATGCTTTTCTCTAGAGATTGTGCAGATGGACTTGTCTGTTGCCCCATATAGAAGTTTCTCTTTCCCTTTCTCGGTGGCCAGCCTGAAAGAAGAAGAAAAAGAAGAAAAGTAACCCAGGAATAAGGAGAAAAAAATAAATAAAGTCTGGGTGGGTTAATACCAAATAATGAGGGTCTCAATTACATGGTAACTACAACATGCAAGTGAGAAAACAATAGAAGCACATGGCATATCAATAGTGAAAAAATTGCAACAAATGGGGGCGAAGTGTGGGTAATGAAAGACAATATAAATTCATGTCAATGCAAAAGGAATACCAGTATTAAAAAAAATTATCATTGACTTATGATTAATAATACCCAATTAGAATGAAACAAGTCATGAAGCACCAGAATAATTCAAGAAAAGATGTAACAGTTGAATAAGAAAATTTAACACCAATGGAAAAATAAAAATATGCAACAAAATTAAAATACAATCAATGAAAGTATGCAAATAAATTAAATAAAATAGAATGAAAGAGAATAAGAATGAGAAGTGAAAGAAAGGAAGAAGAAGTAAGTAAGAAAAGAAGAAAGAAAGAAGAAAAGATAGAAGAAATTAGGATAAGAAAAGAAAAGATAAAATATTTGGCGCTGATCTGGATAAGCTCTGCGGCGGAGGCGACGCGGACGCGTGAGTGACGCGGTCGCGTGGTGCGCGATAAGGTCAGGTGACGCAGACGCGTGGGTCACGCGATCGCGTGGCCTGATTTGTGTGATTGGCGCGAGTGCAGCCTCGCGTTCGCGCAACTCTCTATTCGAAACTCTTGATAGCACGGAAACTTGTCTCTCAACAATTTTCCTTCGGCAAGTATACCGAATTGTCGTCAAGTAAAAACTCACAATAGAGTGAGGTCGAATCCCACAGGGATTGATTGGTCAAGCAACTTTAATTAGAGGAATGTTCTAGTTGAGCGAAGCAGAATTTGGTTTGAGAGTTGCAGAAAGTTAAATGGCGGGAAAGTAAATAGCAGAAAATGTAAATGCTGGAAGTAAAGAGCTGAAAGTAAATGACGGAAAGTAAATTACAGAATTGTAAATGGGAATGGGGAAGATGCTCATGAAAGTAAATTGCAGAAATTAAAGAGAATGGGTAAGATCAGAAATGGGGATTCATTGGGCTTAGGAGATGTTGCATTCTCCGGATCAAGTTCATTTTCATCTCTTCCTCAATCAATGCATTCATTGATCTCCTTGGCAATCTTAAGTGATTGAATTCCAATTCCTTGGTAATTCAATCTCTCAAATCTTGATCAATAGCCAATTCCTTGGTCAATTGCTCATGAGAAGAGATGAAGTATGGTCACTGATTATAGTCATCATACCCAACCAAACCCAATTTGGTCCAACATGAGAAAGCATTTCTAGCATGATCTCTTCATTCCTCTTCCAAGGTTCAGAAGAGATCCAAGTATGAATAGCTTCTTTTCCAAGATAACTACCCAATTGGATGAAGATTGAAAGCTTTCTAGTAAAATCAAGAGAAAAGATAGAAGAAGAGTAATGAAAATTAGTATTGATCCATCAAATTACAACAGAGCTCCCTAACCCAATGAAAGGGGTTTAGTTGTTCATAGCTCTGGAAATGGAAAACAAAGATGGAGAATACATCATGAAAACTAGAACTAGAAGTACAGAGAAAGTAAATTATACAGAGAGTAGTTCTCAATTTCCTATCCCCCAAAAGCTATTTCCTAATTCAAAACTACCCCTATATATACTACTCTTCTGATCTTCTAGTTGATTCTTCAAGTCTTGGATATGGGCCTTTGGATCTTGAGTTTGAAGCAGTTATCTTCTGCAGTGGGCTTAGCTTTACTTGCAGAGAGAAAGTGTGAAATAGGAAGGGTCTTTAGCTCAGGACGTTAGTGATGTTAACGTTAAGTGAGAGTGTGAGTTCGAGAACGTTAGTGACAATCACCTTTTTCACTAACGTTCCTCACCCAGGGATGATCCAAGTTAACTTCAACGTTAGTGGCACCAACGTGACCACTAACGTTGCCTCTTGGTCCTTCGCACACGTTATTGGGACCCACCTTTTCCAATAACGTTGAGAGTCCTCCCTCCCTACGTTAGAGTTCACGTTAACTTAGTTAACGTGGCTCTTAACGTAGGCTTGCCAATTCTTCGGGAACGTTAGTGACACTTACCTTTGTCACTAACGTTCCAAGGTGCCCCTACTTCCCACGTTAGAGTCCACGTTAACTAAGTTAACGTGGCTTCTAACGTGGTAATGATAGGCATCTCCAACGTTAGTGACAAAGGTGAGTGTCACTAACGTTGGCTCATCATCCTATCCTCAACGTTAGCTTCCACGTTAACTAAGTTAATGTGGAAGTTAACGTGGCTCATAGTGGCTTATTGTGGCTCATTCCAATGTTAGTGACAAAGGTGAGTGTCACTAACGTTGGCGATTGTTTGCTTTCTCCACGTTAGCTTCCACGTTAACTAAGTTAACGTGGCAACTAACGTGGCTCATTGTAGCTTGGCCAACGTTAGTGACAAAGGTGAGTGTCACTAACGTTGGCTTCTCTTTTGCTTCCGAACGTTAGAGTCCACGTTAACTGAGTTAACGTGGCCACTTATGAGCTTGGTCCAACGTTAGTGACAAAGGTGAGTGTCACTAACGTTGGCCTTATTTCTTTCTTCCACGTTAAAGTTCACGTTAACTTAGTTAACGTGACTCTTAATGTGGGCTATGATGGCTTTCGAGGACGTTATTGGCGATTACTTTTCTCATTAACGTTGCAAGCTAGCTCCCATTCCACGTTGGTGGTCACGTTAGTTAGACTAACGTTGCTGCTAACATGGCTCTTTCTTGCTTCCTTTGTCCTGAAATCAAGCAATAAAGTGCATCAAAGTTCTAATCCACATCATGAGACATGCATCATCCAATTTGTCATCTAATTCATGCAAAATTCTCATGAAATCATATAAAGTGCACAATGTATGCTTAAATCAAGATGTAAGTGAAATTCTGCCCAAAACTTGCTTATTTCCTAGGAAAATGCATGAAACTACCCTAAAACAGTAAAGAAAAGGTTAGTGAAACTGGCCAAAATGCCCTGGCATCACAACACCAAACTTAAAGCTTGCTTGTCCCTAAGCAAGTACTGGAACAAGAGAATGATGAATGGAATGCCAAGAGGAATGAGTCATTATTGTGGAGGTCATATCCTTGGTTTTATGGTGGTTTCATGCATAGCAACTTAGGTTCATTCCTTCACTGGCTTTCAGACCTTTATCATGTCCTGGAATACTCACTTGATTGCACCCTATGAGACTCTTATTCATTGATCCTTTTATTGTTTTCAGGGCTTATTTGTGTTCTTAGGCTAAGTGCTCTGTGAGGGGGCGACTCTTTAAGATAAGCTTTCAGCCAGCACTCCCGAACCAGTTGGTTCAAGGTGCTAGGTGTTAAGACACCCCTAAGGACTTACTCCCTCAAGTCTCTTTCCCCCATACATACACACCACAGGCACATGGTTTGTTATTTCCTTTCTTGAGACCTTGGTGTCCAGCACCTCTTTGGGTTACTAAATGTTCTGTAGCAAGGTTGCTCTTGATAGTGGATTTTCAGTTGATGATCCCGGGTTAGTTAACCCAAGTTACCAAGTGATGAAGCACTCCTACGAACTTATTCATCCAAGCAGATCCTTGGTACAGGAGCACCACAGACACATCTCTCAAGTTTCAAACCCTTGGTGCCTAGCCTTATTCTTTATTAACTTTTCTTTCTTTTTCAACTCTTATTGTTCTTTTCCCCTTTTTCTTATTAGGATCTTGTTATTTAGCTAGTCTCATGGGGTGTGTTTCAAGCATATGATTCAGGACAGATAGTTGTCTTCCCACCCTTGTTGGTGAATCAATTTAGCTAACTTATGACCACATCACACACTAAGGAACTTACTCCACAATATGGACTCCACTCTGGTCTTTGATAACAAACATTCTCTTTTTATTTGATTCAAAAGGAGACAAGCAACATAATAAGCAGGATGGAATTGAAGCAGGTATCGTGGACAGTACACATATGACAAAAGCAATAAAGCAACCATTAAACTCTAATCATCTAAACTAATGAGCAACTATAAATCAAGTTCCTTCTGACTTCCAATTTTTAGCATTTTAAGTTTATGGAATTAAGTAACAATACAACCTTTGGGTGATGGTTTCTTGCTGTCCCCTTATTGTCCTCATCCATAGTTTTTGCTCCTTCACTTCCTTGGATGATGGTGCACCATTTCCTCAGAAGGTTCCTGCAAAGTCATTGGAAGTTGTTTGTTTCCAAAGCACTTGAGACATAGTTAGCTTGCATGTATGCGTGCGAATTTTCCAAAGCACTTTATTGGCGATTACTTTTCTCATTAACGTTGCAAGCTAGCTCCCATTCCACGTTGGTGGTCACGTTAGTTAGACTAACGTGGCTGCTAATGTGGCTCTTTCTTGCTTCCTTTGTCCTGAAATCAAGCAATAAAGTGCATCAAAGTTCTAATCCACATTATGAGACATGCATCATCCAATTTGTCATCTAATTCATGCAAAATTCTCATGAAATCATATAAAGTGAACAATGTATGCTTAAATCAAGATGTAAGTGAAATTCTGCCTAAAACATGCTTATTTCCTAAGAAAAAGCATGAAACCACCCTAAAACAGTAAAGAAAAGGTCAGTGAAACTGGCCAAAATGCCCTGGCATCAACTCTTTTTGCCAAATTTTTGGGTGACGCGGTCGCGTGGGTAACGCGATCGCGTGAATGGCCATTTTTGGAAAACGACGCGGACACGTGGAGCACGCGTTCGCGTGGTGGGGCTTGTGCTGCTAGCACTGTTCCAGCCCCACTCCATCATAACTCTCTGCCATACACCCCTTTGACGTCGATTTGTTGGAGCATGCATTCGCGTGGGTGACGTAGACGCGCGGGAGGCTATTTTTCCAAATGACGCGGCCGTGTGGGTCGCACGGACACGTGGGCATGTTTGTGCCTAAAGCGCACTTCCAGCCACGCTTTCGCGTGACTTTCTATTTACTTTCTTTTCCTCACAACGCACTGGTGACACGGACGCGTCAGCGATGCTGCCGCGTCGCATGCGTGTTTTTTTTTTTTTGATGCAGTATGCAGAATGCAAAATTATATGGATGTTATAAGTAATTCCAGGTTCAATGAAATAAAATAAAACTCAAAAACAAAATAAACAAAATAAAATTAAAATTGAAAAAGGAACGATCATACCATGGTGGGTTGTCTCCCACCTAGCACTTTTAGTTAAAGTCCTTAAGTTGGACATTTGGTGAGCTCCCTGTTATGGTGGCTTGTGCTTGAATTCATCCAAAAATCTCCACCAATGTTTGGAATTCCAGTAGCCTCCGGGATCCCAAACTAGGCGAAGAAAGCCTTCAAGTAAGTTAAAGCAAGTGACAAGGCCCCAAGAGTGTTGATTGCCAGAATAAAATCCGGGGTCCCAAATCTTGCTTTTGCACCCGTCTTCTTGTTGATCATTATGATTCCATCCGGGTAGCAAGCAATCTGAATTCTCACTAAAGCAGCCAAACAACTTCCTAGACCCATTCAGTTGAGCTTTACACCAACCCTTGCATTTAAACTTTGAGCACACAACCATGTTGAACCTTGCTTGACGACTCCCACCACTAACCATCTCCCTCTTACCCTTAAAACCACAAAGAGCTCTAAGTTGACCATCTGTTTCAAGAAAAGCATATTCAAGTGAGCTAATTAAGCTTAGAGATGAGAGATTTACCCACTTGAATGGAGGGATAGATGGTGATGGCTTTGGGGAAGAGGTCTCCAGCAACCTTGGCAAGGTGAATTCCAGCTCCATTCCCTTGGGCTCTTCTTTGACAACTTCCACTTCTTTGCAAGCTTCTTCAATTTCAACCTCTTCTTCTTGGTAGATTTCTTCCAATTCAATCTCTTCTTTAATACTTACCAAGGGCATGGGAGGTTGTGCTTCTTCTTTTTTGATTTCCATCTCTTGATCAACCTCTTCAAAGTCTTTAGCCATGACATGCCTTGGAGGTTGTACACCCTCTTTGGCATCAAATTCAAACTCCTTAGAAGGGGGGCTCTATGATTGGGCTTTCCCATGGACGTTCCGCAACTCCTAAGTCTTCGGCCACTTCTTCCTTTTCAATGATTACGGCTTCCTCCAATTGTTCCAATACAAATTCATGCTGCTCACTGTCCACCGGAGTTTCTAGCTTCTCCTTCATGCTGCGTTCTTCAGTAGATTCTCCACATGAAGCCATGGGAGTTTCTTGAGTATTCGAACGTTGGGAAGCTAATCGATTTATTAACTCGCCTAAGGCGGCACGAAATTTAGCACACTCTTATTCATCTCTTCTTGCCCTTGAAAAATAACACTAAGGGCGCTGTTATCCAATGGAGGTTGGGGTGGATAGGAGGGTTCATTATTTTGGAGAAAGGGTTCATAATAGGAAGGTGGTTCTTCTTGATAAAGATATGGAGATGGTGAATATTGAGGTGGTGGTTCTGGGTGTGGTTCATATGGTGGTTGGTGTGGTGGATAAGGATTAGGGTCATATGGAGGTGAATGGTTGTAGGTGGCTTGTGAGTATGGTGGTTCAAAGCTGTGTTGAGGAGGTGGTTTATAGGCGTATGATGGGGCTTGTCGGTAATTACAAGGGGGTCCACCATAACTATTGTCTCGACATGCATTGGTAAATGGTCGTTGTCCATGGTAGTTTGGAAGGTGTTGTTGCCTAAAGGGTTGATCAGATCCTCGTGGCTCCATCCATCTCTGATTGTTCTGACTTTGATGCATGTTCCTGTTATAGCCTCCATTCCTTACAACAGCATTAGAACCAAACTCAAAGCGATGGGGGTGAGAACTCATAATAACAAATAAAAATTAAAAACAAAAATAATAACAATTTTAAATTAAAAGGTTATTGAAATTTAAATTTTGAATTTGAAAATTAAATTTTGAATTTGAATTTTAAATTTTGAAATTTGAATTTTGAAATTTAAAATTTTTAAATTTGAAATTTGAATTTTAAATTTTGAATTTTGATTTTTGAATTTTAAATTTTGAAATTTGAATTTTGGAATTTAAATATTGAAATTTGAAATTTGATTTTTTTGAAATAAGATAAGATGTTGAAAAAGATATGATTTTTGAAAAATATTTGAATTTTGAAATTTAAAACTAAGATAAGATAAGATAAAAATTTTAAAATAAAAATCTGAAATTTTTTTTTCTTTTTTTTTATGACTAAATAAAAACCAATAAACTCTTAATTTACGAAAAGGCAAAAATAAAAACAAAAATAAATACAAATCAAAAAGCAAATATTTACAATAACCAATAATAAGGCACACGTTTGCAATTCCCCGGCAACGGCGCCATTTTGACGAACCGGATTTCCCGTCGGTAAAGAAATTCACAAATATATTATCGCGTTGCAAGTATAGCTTCTAAACCAACAGAAAATCCTTTGGTACAAACGTTTGGTTGTCACAGGTAACAAACCCCTTTTAAAATTGATAACCGAAGTATTTAAACCTCGAGTCGTCTTCTCAAGGAACTGCAGGGAGGTGTTCTTATTATTAGTTATGGAAAACAGTGTTTTTGGGTTTTAAAAGGTTTGAACAAGGAAAATAAATTGCAGGAATTAATAAATTAATATCTAATAAAATTCTTGGCAAGGTATGAAAATTCGGAAGCCCTATCGTAGTTATCCTTATCGATGGTAATGAGAATTGAGTTTTAATCTCACTTAGTTAATCTTTACTAAAGCAAGGGAAAGTCAAGTTGACTAATTAGTTAGATCCTCAAGTCCTAGCCAACTCCTAAATTAGCAAAAATAACAATTAACAACCACGATAAGTTTGATAACTCAAGAGTCTCCAGTTAATCAATTAAAGCCAAGAATATAAAAAGCTAAATAAGAATCATAAAAAGTTAATCAATTTGATAACTCTTATGAATGAATAGATTCCCCCACTTTATAGCCTTTAATCTGTGTTTTCTGGGCTGAAAACTGGGTCGAAAATAACCCAGAAATAGCTAGAGAGGAAATCTGCCACGCTGATTTTCGTCACTACAACGCGTCCGTGTGGAGCGTGCATTCGCGTCACCTAGCGTCAGAGCAACTATGGCATATTATATATCAAATCGAAGCCCCGAACATTAGCTTTCCAACGCAACTAGAACTGCAGTATTTGGACCTCTGTAGCTCATGTTATGGTTGATTTAGTACCAAGAGGTCAGGCTGGACAGCTTAGCAGTTCCTTCAGCTTCTTGTATTCCTTCCACTTTTGCATGCTTCCTTTCCATCCTCTGAGCCATTCCTGCCCTGTAATCTTTGAAATCACTTAACACACATATCAAGGCATCTAATGGTAATGTGAGAGGATTAATATTAGCAAATATAAGGCCAAAGAAGCATGTTTCCAATCATAGCACAAAATCAGGAAGGAGAATGTAAAACCATGCAAATAGTATGAATAAGTGTATGAAAGATTGATAAAATCCACTCAATTGAGTACAAGATAAGTCATGAAATAGTGGTTTATCAACCTCCCCACACTTATGATCGTTTTAGTGCGAGAGGGTCAGGCTGACAGCTTTGCAGTTCCTTCAACTTCTTGTATTCCTTCCACTTTTGCATGCTTCCTTTCCATCCTCCAAGCCATTCCTGCCCTGTAATCTTTGAAATCACTTAACGTACATATCAAGGCATCGAATGGTAATAAGTGAGGGTTAAACATATCAAAATTAAGACCAAAGAAGCATGTTTTCAATCATAGCACAAAATCAGGAAGGAAAACGTAAACTCATGCAAATCATATGAATAAGTGTATGAAAGATTGATAAAATCCACTCAATTGAGCACAAGATAAACCATAAAATAGTGGTTTATCAGAATCCCAGGTCGTCTCCCAACGAGTTGACAAAAGAGTACTATTTTATTAGTTAGAAATTTTCTGAGAATTTTTAGAGTTGGAGAACTGGAAATTAAAATAATAATCTATTAAAGCAATGAAAATTAACGAGAGAATTTATATAATCAAATAAAAGCCTTGACCGGGAGTAGATTAATTGGAAATTCTATCCTTGTTGGATTTTCCCAAGTGTAATATCAAGAGGTTGTTGTTCTCGCTTAGTTGACCCTTACCGAATAAAGGAAAGTCAAGTGATTGAGCCAACTTCTAGTCACAAGTCCTAATCCTCTCCCTTAGGAAGGATTAGCGTTAGTGCTTGGAAGTAAAATTAACACTTGAGTAATTCAACTCAAGGGTCTCCTCTTAATCAACCCCCAAGTCAAGTTGGGAGTCTACTCCATTGACATGAATATAACATTCACAGGCATAAAAAGGGAATAAGAAGAAGACATGATAAATTAAATAGAGTAATACTGAAAATTAATTAAAGATAAAAGAAATTCTTTGCATTAATAAATCCCAAAACCATAAACATACGTATCTGAACAGGGTTAATGGGCAAATAAAAAGAGTAAAGGAATAAGGAAACAAACTAGAATAATGAAAACTTCAATGGAGGTAGTAACTCTTCTCAATATCCAAAGCAAAAGCAAAAAACTCTAAAATTATCAACGTGAAGGAAACCTAAAGGAAGTAGTGATTTCCCTCTAAGATTCAAAACTAAAACTGAAAACTATGCGAATGAGAATGTCTCTTGAGTCTCTGCTCGTCCCCTGGCTCTAGTCTGTGTTTCTGGGCCAAAAACTGGGATCAAACTCAGCCCAAAATTGCCCCCGGCATTTTCTGCGATTTCTGCAGGTAGCGCATGTCACGCGTACGTGTTAGTCACGCGTACGTGTCGCTGGTCATCTTCGCGTGTCACGCGTATGCGTCAGGCACGCGCACGCGTCGCCATGCAAACTCCAATTCATGCGCACGCGTGAGCCATGCATGCGCGTCGCTCCTCGCTGGTTATCTCCTTTATTTCTTGTGCTCCTTCCATTTTTGCAAGCTTCCTTTCCATCCTCTAAGCCATTCCTGTCCTATAAAGCCTGAAAACACTTAACGCACATATCACGGCATCGAATGGTATAAAGGGGAATTAAAATACACAATTTAAAGGCTTAGGAAGCAAGTTTTCAATCATAGAACAAAATTGGGAAGGAATTGTAAAATCATGCAAATCATATGAATAAGTGTGTAAAGACTTGATAAAAACCACAAAACTGAGGATAAGATAAACCATAAAATAGTGGTTTATCAATCTCCCCACACTTAAATATTAGCATGTCCTCATGCTAAGCTTAAGGAGACAAAAGGAGTGAATGGGGGAAAGTAAGACTCATGAGATGCAACCTATATATGAATGCAACTACATGCTAAGATGTTTCTACCTACTTGGTTAAAAGTAAACAAGTTCTCCAAGACAAACATAAGTCAGATTCTACTAATTCAAATCATACAATAAAAGACAAGCAAACTTGTAAGAAGATATCTCATAAAAGCAGGGAACATAGAATCAAGTATTGAACCCTCACTGGTAGTGTTTATGCACTCTAATCTCTCAAGTGTCTAGGGTTAATCACTCTACTCTTTTCTAGTCATGCTTTCTAGGCTTTGTTCTTCATCTAACCAATCAACAAAAATTTAGTATACCAATGCAAACATCATGAGGTCTTTTCAAGGTTGTAATGGGGCTAAGGTAAGGGTGAGGATATATGTATGGCCAAGTGAGCTAAAATATGAATATTTGATTAACCTATGCTTTCACCTAACATACACACACACTCTATGTAATTCCAAAATCATGCCTAGCTACCCAAAATTCCCACTTTTTCTTCACATACTCATGCATCAACATTTCTTTGATTTTATCATATATGCATTGATCTTTTTTTTTGAATCATAAAAGCAAACATAACATATCAATGCACATGAGTTTTTTTAATTTTTCTAGTCTCACCTGAGCATGCACCCAAATTCCCAATACTTTTGACAATAAAACACTATACGCTTTCATCAACCCAAGTTCCCACAGTTTCCTGGTACATGAAATCGTGATTATTCATTCTCCAATACGGTGCCAAAAACTTGGTACGCACGTTTATAATCTCACTTCTTCTTCACAACATCGCACAACTAACCAGCAAGTGCACTGGGTCGTCTAAGTAATAAACCTTACGTGAGTAAGGGTCGATCCCATGGAGATTGTCGGCTTGAAGCAAGCTATGGTCACCTTGTAAATCTCAGTCAGGCGGATTCAAATGGTTATAGATTTTTAAGAATTGAAAAGATAAATAAACATAAAATAAAGATAGAGATACTTATGTAATTCATTGGTGAGAATTTCAGATAAGCGTATGGAGGTGCGTTATTCCTTCTGAATCTCTACTTTCCTACTGCCTTCATCCAATCCTTTATACTCCTTTCTATGCCAAGCTGTATGTTAGGTGTCACCGTTGTCAATGGCTACTTCCCGTCCTCTCGGTGAAAATGGTCCTCTACAGTTTCTCGCATGGCTAATCAGCTGTTGGTTCTCGATCGTGTAGGAATATGATTTAATATCCTTTTGTGTCTGTCACTACGCCCTACAATCGCGAGTTTGAAGCTCGTCATAGTTATCCCATCCCAGATCCTACTCGGAATACCACAGACAAGGTTTAGACTTTTCGGATCTCAAGAATGCTGCCAATTGCTTCTAGCTTATACCACGAAGACTCTGATCTCACGGAATGGAAGGCTCTGTTGTCAGGAGAGGAAACCATGCGTCGTGAACCAGGAATCCAAGAGATATACACTCTAGCTTGTTTTCATGTAGAACGGAAGCGGTTGTCAATCACGCGTTCATAAGTGAGAATGGTGATGAGTGTCACATGATCATCTCATTCATCATGTTCTTGTGTGCGAATGAATATCTTAGAATAAGAATAAGCATGAATTGAATAGAAGAACAATAGTACTTTGCATTAATACTCGAGGAACAGCAGAGCTCCACACCTTAATCTATGGTGTGTAGAAACTCCACTGTTGAAAATACATAAGTAAAAATAAGGTAGACATGGCCGAGTGGCCAGCCTCCCATGGAGGTCTAGAGATCTAAAATGATCAAAAGATGAACTAAAGATGTTCAAAAGCTGTAAATACAATAGTAAAAAGTCCTATTTATACTAAACTAGTTACTTGGGTTTACAAAGATAAGTAAATGATGCAGAAATCCACTTCCGGGCCCACTGGGTGTGTGCTTGCTTGGGCTGAGCATTGAGCTTTCATGTGTAGAGACTCTTTTTGGAGTTAAACGCCAGTTTGTAGCCTGTTTCTGGCATTTAACTCTGGTTTGCAACCTATTTTTGGCGTTTAACTCCAGAATAGGGGAGTGAGTTGGCGTTTGAACGCAGTTTGTATCCTCAAAACTCATGCAAAGTATGGACTATTATATATTGCTGCAAAGTCATGGATGTCTACTTTCGAACGCAATTGAGACCGTGCCAATTGGGTTTCTGTAGCTCCAGAAAATCCACTTCAAGTGCAGGGAGGTCAGAATCCAACAGCATCTGCAGTCCTTCTTCAACCTCTAAATCAGATTTTTGCTCAAGTCCCACAATTTCAGCTAGAAATTACCTGAAATTACAGAAAAACACACAAACTCATAGTAAAGTCCAGAAATGTGATTTTTATTTAAAAACTAATAAAAATATACTAAAAACTAACTAAATCATACTAAAAGCTATGTAAAAACAATGTCAAAAAGCGTATAAATTATCCGCTCATCATTTCCCACACTTAATTGATACACAATCTCTATCTTAAGCTAACCAAAGATTCAATTGGGGTAATTAATTGTTTTTCCGCTTAAGGCTAGTGATGTGGTAAAATATAGAGCAAAAGGGGATTAAAAGGCTCAAAGTGGCAAACAAAGGTAATTGAAAGGGCAGGCTATTTGGGATAAATGAGCTAATAAAAAATGATGGCCTCAATCATATGCAAACATGTAAATACACTAAACAATGGACATATAGGATGGAACAAAATATAGATTGCAGTCACAGAGAAGAAAACACACAAGAATAAAATATTATGGTTAAATAATATAACCATGTAATTAAGCTCAAATCTCACGGGTTGTGTGTTCTTAGCTATAATTCATGTTCCAAATTATAGTCTTCAACAAGTTTAACACAAATGTTCAATTTAAATTTGTGAAATATTGTAAAACAGGGTCTTGAAAAGAGACTCATTACTTTAACCAAGCAAAACATACATGCAACAGTTATTAACATGCGATCTATCCTATCTAACAAAAGAAAAAGTCAAATGTTGGTGTTAAGAGAGAGAAGTTACCTTCAGAAGTCAAGGACTGACCTCTCCACACTTAAGGCTTGGCACGGTCCTCCGTGCCAATAGTAAGGAGCAAGGCAGGGTTGGAAGCATCGCCTCCGCTGTCTGGTTCACCTTGGCTTCCTGTGTTACTATATGAAGGGGAGTCTGGGGTGTCCTTTTATTCTGGAGGTGGGTGAGTACCAACTATGAGTTCCTTCAGGTAGTTGTATCGGTGCTTGTTACGGCGCTCCATTTGCTCCATCCGCTGGTCTTGTCAGTCGAACCTCTCAAGAATCTGAAGGAACATCTGATGGGTGGATGGTGCTTGTGGTGTGGATGATGGTAGAGTGGAAGAAGGAGGAGTATCCAAAGATGGGCCTGCAGGCCGGCTCGCAGAAGAAACTGGTGGCCTGATGTACTTTCCATGTGGGACATACTGGTCGGCTCTAGGGATTATGACCTTCGTGTTGCCTGCCCAATAGGACACACCTATTGTAGAGATTAAATCTGAAACCAAGGCGGGGAAAGGCAGGTTACCCACAATTTGTATGTGTCCCATGGCTTGCCAGATTTGTCGGGGCAAGTTGAGGGGTTGCTCTGTCAGGATGCACCAGATGAGGATTGCCATGTCTGCTGTGAAGGTTGACTCGTGAGTGCTCGGAAAGACATAGTGGGATATAATCTGTGCCCACACACGAGCCTCCAAGGTAAGTGAATGGGCGGAGATACTCTTGGATTTTGACCGATGCGGCCCATAGATCCAAGTGCTGCCAGGTTAGGCTATAACTCCAAGGACGCTGGCCTAGTCGAACTGATACATCTGGCACTTAAGAGAAGCTTCTTGATATGCATCTAATCCCTCTAGACTAGGTGGAAGGTCTAGTACGCTCTGTATGGTACTCTCGGAGACAGGGACTTGCTGCTGACGAACATAGTCAGTCTGTAGGGTAGGCGAGTAGAAGTTGGAGTAGAATTCAACTTCCCATGATAACTTGGCCTCCCGCGGCTGCCTCCTCAAAAATCTCCTCTGTCTCCTCTCTATTTGGGGCTCCACAAAATCAACAAAGTGTGTTGGAACAATGAGTAGATGCTCATTGTTGTAGTTTCTCTCTGCTAGGATAGGGAACATCTGTTCGCAATAACGGTTAGTGAACCGTGTGGAGTCTCGTGCGGGAAAGGCTTTCTCTGATTCATCAACTTTAATGATCCTCTTCACCCGCTTTGTTGGTGGCTTTACACTCGTAGAGGGTAGTGCCTTAGCCGGTATTCTCTTGGTTCCTCTCCTTGCTGGTGTCTTGTCAGTGGCCTTCTCTTTTCCTTTCTTGGTACCCATGTCTAAAGAAGAAAGGAAAGGAAGAATATTAAAGATAGATAACTAAAACCAGAAGGTGGAAATTCCAAGTGATAATGAATGCCAAAGAAAAGATCATAGCTTAAATACATGGTAGCTACAACATGTAGGTAAGACATCAGGTAAGAGCAAGAAGGCAATTCATAATTAAATAGATGCAAGAGGTAAAAACATGCAAGGAATAGGCATGAGAAGCATAACTCAAGCATCAACTAATAAATGTGCCAATTGATAGAGTACTGGTATGATGACAACTGTGAATGAAAATCCCAAATACATGTGGAGTACAAGTGTTGTGAAAAATGGGCATTCAAGTAAAAGAGTAAAACAAAATAGAGTTTAAGATGCCATAGGTGCTTTTTCACAAACACTTGGTGAGCAAGTTAAAGTAGGAATGAAAATAATATAATCCAAATGTATATGAGAGCCAAATTAAAATATCAATTGTCAAATCACTCCTCATAATATCCACAAGCTTCATTAAAGTAAGGTAACATCCAATTAAAATTCCAACACCAACATAAGAATGCTAGAAAAAGAAAAGAAAAAGAGACCATAGATAATTAAGCTAAAAGAGAAATTGAGAAGAAAGAAAAATAATTAAATGCAATAATGAAAGAGTAGATGGGAGGAAGAAAAGAAACCTGGTAGGGAAGATGAAGAAGGGAAGAAGAGAGTAAGAGATATGAAGAAAGAATAAGGGAGAAAGAAAGAAAGAAGAAAGAATAATTAGGATTGGAAAAGATTTAAGATTGGGGGAGGGATAATTTGAAATCAGGCGCTGAGGTGGTTTAATTGTGCGTCACAAGTGACACGTACGCGTGGGTTGCGCAGAGTGAATAGTGACGCGTAAGCGTCGGGCACGCGTACGCGTGCCTTTGATTGTGTGAATCGCGCGAAGGCATCAACGCGTGCGCACAACTCTCTGTTTACTCTGGGCATGGAGCATAAATGGCATACGATGCGTCCGCGTCAGGCACGCGCACGCGTGGATGGCCTTTTTGGGAAAACGATGCGCACGCGTCAAGGACGCGTACGCGTGATGGGGCTTGTGCTTCTGGCATAGTTCCAGCTCCACACCATCATAACTCTCTGGCCATACACCCCTTTACGCCGATTTGCAGGGTCACGCGTATGTGTGAGGGATGCGTACGCGTGGACTGGTGAAATCGCAAGTGACGCGCACGCTTAAGGGAAGCGTACGCCTGGTCCTGTGATGACAAGTCATCCTAGCCCATTTTAGCTAGTCTTTTTCTTTTGTTTTCATTAGAATTATGCACTTTCTTAAGCTACAAGCAAGCTAATTGAGTAGATTTTCATGTTTCCCTTGATTGAACCAACCATATGTGAATTCATGCCATTTCATGAGGTTTTGAACTATATTTGTTGCATATTGTGGAAGATTGAATACCTCATGATTTTGAGCAAAACTTTGATTAGTTTGGTTGATCAATGATAGGTGAAGAAGGCTTGGAGAAAGGTTGAAGCAAAGAGGAATGGCTAGGAGTGAAGAGAGGACAATGGAATAAGTGAAAATTGAACCGGGTTGCATGAAGTTAGCCCCAACGTTAGCCCCCTAACTTGGAGGCTAACGTTGGGCATATGAATCACTCTTTGGAAGTAGCCAACGTTAGCTCCAACGTTAGCCCCCTAACTTGGAGGCTAACGTTGGAACTTGAGAGTTTCTCCCTGGGCTACCAACGTTTGCGCCAACGTTAGCCCCCTAACTTGGAGGCTAACGTTGGCACTTAAATCACAATGGGGGAGTAGGCAACGTTTGCGCCAACGTTAGCCCCCTAACGTGGAGGCTAACGTTGGCACCAATCACACCAAGCAAGGCCAACGTTAGGGTCAAAGTTAGACCCCTAACGTTGGCGCCAACGTCTAAACCAGAAGAATGTGGTTTGCTGATATGAAAAGTTAGGGTCAAAGTTAGACCCCTAACTTTGACCCTAACGTTGAAGACCAACGTTGGCTAACTCCATTTCCGGTTCAATTGGTTCACTTCGGTTCTTCTTCAATCTTCAAGAGCAATCAACCAAGGCCTCTTTCAACCCAATTCCACCAAGAACAAAGGCCCAACTCAAGGCTTGAAGATCATTTTGGAAAGTGTATAAATAGGATAGAATTCAATTTGTTTAGAGAGCTTTTCGGGAGAGTTTTCTTTTAGAGCTTTCCTTTTAAAATTTTCATAATAGTTTTCGAAGAGCTTTTGAACTTCAGTGAACTTTAATTTCTTGCTTTCATTGCTTTCAATTTCATTTGACTTTTGTCTTGGATCTTGGATTGGAGAATTGAAGAAATTCTGTTTCAATCTCAATCTTGGATCTCTCTGTTTCCTTTACTGTTAATTGAATTAGCATTTCTGTTTCTGTTACTTGATCTTCATCTCTTTTCTTTGCAATTTACAATTTCCTTGCTATTGTTCTTGTGGGATCTAGGAAGGCATTGAGAGCTAGACTTGGTTTTCTAGTCTCTGGGTCCTGAGATCTAAATTCTCATTTCAATTCTCTGTTTAATGCTTTCATTGTTCATTTACTTTGCTGTTATAAGATCCGGTTCAATCCCAACTCCCTTTTCCTCTTCTGTTTGATGCAATTTAGTTTTCCCTTGTTTAAATTCTGCAAATCCTCATCCCAATCCCCTTTACTTTTCAAGCAATTTACATTTCTTGCACTTTAAGATTCTGCGATTTACATTTCTTGCACTTTAAGTTTCTGTCATTTAAGTTCTTGTCCTTTAAGTTTCAGCAATTTACTTTCCCGCTCTCTTTAATTTCATGCAATTTACATTCTGCAAATCACAAATCACCCAACCAACACTTGATTCGCTTGACTAAATCAACCACTAAACTAAAATTGCTCAATCCTTCAATCCCTGTGGGATCGACCTCACTTCCGTGAGTTTTTATTACTTGATACGACCCGGTACACTTGCCGGTTAGTTTTGGGTGTTTTGGTAGAAATTCGTTTCTCATCAAAATATCTCATCAAGTTTTTGGCGCCGTTGCCGGGGATTGATTAGATTGACAATGATTAAGTGAGGTGGTAATCTAGATCAAGCACTTTTTCTTTATTTTTCTTTAACCTTTGATTAACCCACTAACTGTTTGAATTTTTGCTTAAGCTAACTAAAACTTCATTCTAGCAGTAGATTGAAGTATCACTGGTTTGTGTGCTCTTATGTTCTGCTTGTATGTCAGGTACACAAAGAGCCATACCCAATTTTCATGAACAAGACGAAAGAACTCTCAGGAGGTTAAGAAGAGCCGAAAGAGGGAAAAGTATTGTTGGAGAAGAAGAATCTGAGGAAGAATACCACGAGATGGAAGGAGATACATCTAATCCAGGAAAAGGAGTTAATAATCCACCACAACAGAGGAGAGTATTGGCTTCCTATACTTTTGCAAATGCTAGACATTGTGGAAGCAGCATTCTCACCCCTAATGTCAATGCAAATAACTTTGAACTGAAGCCACAACTCATCACATTGGTCCAGAATAACTGCTCATTTGGAGGAGGACCATTGGAGGATCCAAATCAACATCTATCTACCTTCTTGAGGATCTGTGACACTGTCAAATCCAATGGTGTGAATCCTGAGACTTACAAGCTTCTGCTGTTCCCGTTCTCATTAAGGGATAAGGCTGCACAATGGCTTGAAACTTTTCCCCAAGCAAGTATCACTAGTTGGGATGACTTGGTGGCTAAATTTCTAGCCAAATTCTATCCACCCCAGAGAGTCATCAGGCTGAAAACTAAGGTGCAGACATTCACACAATTAGATGCTGAATCCTTGTATGAAGCATGGGAGAGGTACAAAGCCTTAATCAGAAAGTGCCCTCCAGAGATGTTCAATGAATGGGATGTGCTGCAAAATTTCTATGAAGGCCTGACATTGAAATCTCAGGAGGCATTAGATCATTCTGCTGGAGGTTCACTACAACTAATGAAAACTGCTGAGGAAGCTCAGAATCTTGTGGACATGGTGGCCAACAATCAATATTTCTTTGCTCATCAAAGAAGCCGCCAACCATCACAAAGAAGAGGAGTAATGGAACTAGACGGAGTGGATTCAATCCTAGCTCAAAACAAGATGATGCAGCAGCAATTTCAACAACAATTTGAGCAAATGGCTAAGAGGATTGACAGTCTCCAAGTTGCAGCAGTCAACACTAGCCAGCCATCAACCACATGGGGTCAGAGTGAAGAGACTCAAGAGGAGCAACAACAAGAACAAGTCCAGTACATGCACAACCAAAATTCTGGGCCAAATGAAGTATATGGTGACACTTACAACCCTTCTTGGAAGAACCACCCAAACCTTAGGTGGGGAGACAATCACAACCAAAATCAACAACCATGGCAGAGAAACTCAAACCAAAACACTTTAAGAAACAACCAAAACCACAACCAGCAGCAAACCAACCAAAACCCCTACAGAAAACCTCAAAACAACTACTCCAACCCCAACCATTACCAATCTAATAACCAACCCACCAACCAAAATGTCTACCATCCACCATCCACATTTCACAACCCACCACAAGCATCACCTGAATCTCACAGACTCACCAACTTGGAAACCTTGATAGACAAAATGTGGAAACACCAAGAAATGACAACCAAGAACCATGAAGCCTCCATGAAGAGCCTAGAGAGGCAAATTGGGCAAATCTCCAAACAGATTTCTGTTGAGAAATCTTCAAGCTCACTGCCAAGTGACACAATCCCAAATCCTAAGGAAGAATGCAAGGCAATACAATTGAGGAGTGGAAAAGTCTTGGTGAAAAATGAAGAAGCAACCAAGAAGCCAAAGGAAAGTGACAAGAAACAAGCTGAAGAAGAGAAAGTCAATGACAAGAAGGAGGCAGCAAGCAAGCCAACTCAGAATCAAGTTCAAGAAAAAGAAGATCAGCCACAAAAATCAAGAAAGGGAAAGGAAGTAATTGAAGGACCAACTAAGGACCAAAGGCAGGGAAATAACTTCACTCCTCCCTTGCCATACCCTCAGAGGTTCAACAAAGAGATTAATGACAAGCATTTTCACAAATTCCTTGAGATTTTTAAGAAGCTGGAAATCAACATTCCCTTGGCCGAAGCACTTGAGCAAATGCCTCTATATTCCAAGTTTCTGAAGGATCTTATCAACAAGAAAAGAAGTTGGCTTGAAAGGGAAACCATATTACTCACAGAGGAATGCAGTGCTGTAATCCAACGGGGTATTCCACCAAAACTTAAGGATCCGGGAAGCTTTGTAGTCTCATGCACTATTGGCAAGATAATTCTCAACAAGGCCCTCTGTGACCTGGGTGCCAGCATCAACTTAATGCCTCTCTCAATGATGAGAAAACTTGCCATAGAAGAACTTAAACCCACCAGGATGTCGCTAGTCATGGCTGACAGATCAATCAAGAAACCTAATGGAATTGTGGAGAATCTGTTAGTAAAGATTGGGGAGTTTATCTTCCCAGCAGATTTTGTAATTTTGGATACCGAAGAAGAAGGAAACGACTCAATCATTCTGGGAAGGCCATTTCTACACACAGCAAGGGCCATCATTGATGTTGAAAAAGGAGAAATGACCTTCAGGGTCCATAATGAACAAATGATTATAAATGTGTTCAAATCAATGCAAAACGCTCCTGAGCAAGAAGATTATGTGAGAGTGGATATGATAGATAGTTTGGTGGAAGAAACTTTGGAAGAAAAGTTTCAAGAGCAAGAAGGAAATCAAGAAACAACAGAGGAACAAGTGGCTGAGACCTTTACTGAGCAATATGAAAGGCAAGATAAGAAAGAAGATGTACGAAGACAAGAATTGAAACCTTTACCCACCCATCTCAAATATGCATTCCTTGGCACATCGGAGAGCCTCCCAGTAATCATTAATTCATCCCTGTCAAAGAAGGAAGAAGGAGAACTTCTTGATGTACTCAAAGCTCACAAAGATGCTTTAGGATGGACCATTGATGATCTGAAGGGAATCAGCCCTGCAGTATGTATGCATAAGATCCTCTTGGAAGATAATTCCAAACCAGTGGTTCAACCACAAAGAAGGCTAAATCCTACAATGAAGGAAGTTGTCCAGAAGGAAGTAATGAAGTTGTGGAATGCAGGGATAATATTCCCAATATCTGACAGCCCATGGGTAAGCCCAGTTCAAGTTGTACCAAAGAAGGGAGGAATGACAGTCATCACTAATGAGAAGAATGAGTTGATCCCTACTAGAACAGTGACTGGGTGGAGAATGTGCATAGACTATAGAAGATTGAATGATGCCACCAGGAAGGATCATTTCCCTCTCCCATTCATTGATCAGATGCTGGAAAGGTTAGCCGGCCATGCCTATTACTGTTTCTTGGACGGATATTCTGGGTATAATCAAATCGTGGTAGACCCCAAGGACCAAGAGAAAACTGCCTTCACATGTCCATTTGGAGTTTTTGCGTATAGGCGGATGCCTTTTGGGCTCTGCAACGCCCCTGCCACATTTCAAAGGTGTATGCTCTCCATTTTTTCTGATATGGTCGAAAATTTTTAGAAGTCTTCATGGATGACTTCTCTGTTTTTGGTGATAATTTCAATGCTTGCCTAAACCATTTAACTCTTGTCTTGAAACGGTGCCAAGAAACTAATTTGGTTTTAAACTGGGAGAAATGCCATTTTATGGTACCCGAAGGAATTGTTCTTGGCCATAAAGTCTCAAGAAAAGGGATAGAGGTTGATAAGGCAAAAGTTGAGATTATAGAAAAACTCCCTCCACCAATTAATGTGAAATCTGTTAGAAGTTCTTGGGCATGCCGGATTTTACAGAAGGTTTATCAAGACTTTTCAAAAATAGCAAACCTTTAAGTAATCTGTTAATGCTTGATAACCTTTTGTTTTTGATGAAAACTGTCAGCATGCATTTGAAACTTTAAAAAAATAAACTCACAACAGCACCAATAATCACACCCCCAGATTGGGGATTACCTTTTGAACTCATGTGTGATGCAAGTGACATTGCAATTGGTGCTGTACTTGGGCAAAAGAAGGGGAATTTGCATCATGTCATATATTACGCAAGTAAAGTGTTGAATGAGGCCCAAAGAAATTACACTACAACAGAAAAAGAGTTGCTAGCTGTAGTCTATGCATTTGATAAGTTTAGATCATATCTGATAGGATCGAAGGTTGTAGTTTATACTGATCATGCTGCACTTAAGTATTTGATGTCAAAACAGGATGCTAAACCAAGACTCATCAGGTGGATACTGCTTCTACAAGAATTTGACATTGAAATAAGAGATAGGAAGGGCACTGAAAACCAGGTCGCTGATCATCTGTCAAGACTACCACATGAAACAAATCAAAAAGCATCCCAGCCAATAAATGAAAGCTTCCCAGATGAGCACCTTCTGCAGATCCATCAAGCACCTTGGTTTGCTGACATAGCAAATTACAAAGTGGGAAGGAAGATACCGCAAGAATTCTCTAAGCAACAAGTGAAGAAGTTGATTAAAGAAGCAAGGAAATTTTTATGGGATGAACCCTTCTTATTCAAGAGATGCTCTGATGGAGTGATCAGGAGGTGTATTCCTGAAAGTGAAGTGAGGGACATCTTGTGGCATTGTCATGGTTCAGCTTATGGTGGACACTTTGGCCCAGAAAAAACAGCCGCAAAAATACTACAGAGTGGCTTCTATTGGCCACTATTTTCAAGGATGCCAGAAGATATGTACACCAATGTAATGAATGCCAGAAAGCAGGAGGATTAACAAGAAGGAATGAGATGCCTCAAAATTTTATCTTAGAATTAGAATTGTTCGATCTGTGGGGAATTGATTTCATGGGGCCTTTTCCTCCTTCCTATTCTTTTAGATACATCCTGGTAGCAGTGGAATATGTCTCAAAATGGGTAGAAGCTATAGCCACAACCACCTGTGATGCACAGATCGTCCTCCAATTCTCAAAAAGCACATCTTCACTAGGTTTGGAGTGCCCAAAAGCTTATAGTGATGGTGGTAGTCACTTTTGCAACAAACAAATGGAGATCCAAAATATGGGTAATTCACAAAGTAGCCACACCCTACCACCCTCAGACTAACGGCCAAGCTGAACTTGCAAATAGAGAATTAAAGAAGATCCTAGAGAAAACAGTGGGAATCACAAGAAAGGGTTGGGCTAGAAAGCTAGAGGATGCACTGTGGGCATATAGGACAGCTTTTAAAACTCCTATTGGCAAGTCACCCTTTCAGCTATTGTATGGCAAATCCTGCCACCTCCCTGTAGAGCTTGAACATAGAGCTTTTTGGGCCACTAAACTCCTCAACCTTGACCCCCAAGCTGCAGGAGAAAAAAGGTTGTTACAACTAAATGAACTGGATGAATTCAGACTGGAAGCTTATGAAAAGGCGAAGATATACAAGGAGAAAGCTAAGAAGTGGCATGACAAGAAGATCACAAAGAAGGAATTCAAGCCTGGACAACAAGTACTCCTGTATAATTCAAGGCTTAAAATCTTCCCTGGCAAACTGAAGTCTAAGTGGACTGGCCCATACTTGGTGACAAAGATTTTTCCCTATGGGAATATTGAACTGCTAGATGAGGCAACAAAGAATCAATTCACTGTGAATGGGCACAGAGCAAAGTTGTACTTAGGAGGACAATGGGTTAAGGAAAAAGAGGTTCAACACCTACAGCCCTCTTAAAAAGAATTGAAAGATGTCAAGCTAGTGACAATAAAAGAGCGCTTGTTGGGAGGCAACCCAACCGGAGGTACTTTTCTTTCATAGTTAGTTCAATAAAAGGTTAAATGAGTAGCATGTATTGCAAGGAGCTAAGTTTGATGTTTCACACCAAAACATATAAGGAGAATGAAGGATTCTAATTGGTGTTCCAAAAATCTACTAAAAACATTCTCACTTCTATAAAAGAGTACCAGCTCAAGCAATTGACAAATCATTAAGCATTTCTGTTTCTAGTTTTCAATTTTTTACCTTTAGCGAAGATTTAAGCTTTCATATAGTTATGGATAAGACATGGCAAGAGATTCTGGAAGGTTTGGTGTTCACACACCAAAGTAAGTTCAAACGCCTACAAGAAGTCTTGCACACTAACAAATCACATAAGGGCTTGAGAAACAAGCAACTTCCATTAACACGAGAAAACAATCACTCTTATGAGGAGACTACTCACCATTACTAGATGAAAGCAAGAAGGAGAAAAGTTTTTGTTTTACTCCATCAAGGTTGCTCAAATTGAAGTATGAATATGGCCCATTTTAACAGAAACTTAGTTAGTATGCATCATTATGTTTTTGTAGGTGTTTTTTATGTGTTGCTTGTGTGTTCATTTTCACTTACAAGAAGTAGTGTTGTCCCCTGGCATCTTTAAATTTAATAAAAGAACAGTTTGAATGTAAGTGAAATGGTCTCTGTTAGTTAGAAGTGGAATAAAAGTAAGTGGTGGTGTGTGTGATGCATTTAACTCACTTTAGTGAATAAAGAGCTAAGATATCTGTCCTTCTAAGTAGAGATGGCCTATTGTCTATGAATCTCAATTGAATAGAATTCCTTGGTTAGAAAGAAAAACAAAAAAAGAAAGAAAGAACAAAGAAAGCTAAAAGGTGGCAAAACAAAAGAAAAAACAAAAAAGAAATAAAGCTGGACACCAATAGCTTGAACTCTGAAATATATGCCTGTGATGTTTTTGTACTAGGATCTGCTTGGATTAGTAAGCTCTTAGGAGTGCCTCAACACTTGGTGACTTGGGTAACTAACCCGGGATCATCAGCTGAAAATCCACTATCAAGAGCAACCTAACTACAAAGCATTTAGTAGCCCAAAGAGGTGCTGGGCATCAATGTTTAAGAAGGAATGTGAGCCAAGTGTCTATGGTGAATAATGTGTCAAGTATAAAAAGAAAATGAACTTGCTACACATGACACTCAAATAAAGCTTTTGAATAAAGTAATAGCCAAGGATAAAGGAATAATGAGAGGTCATAGCAGTATGTCACTTGAAACTTGAAGGAAACTTTCTAGGCCTAGGAGTCAATAAGAAGTGAGCATTTGCATATCCACATAAAACCCATGAACTATCAATAACACTTTGCTAGCATGAACTTCCTCTTCCATTTCATTCTTTCTTCTTAATAAATTCATTTCTTGCTTGGGGACAAGCAAGCTTTAAGTTTGGTGTTGTGATGACAAGTCATCCTAGCCCATTTTAGCTAGTCTTTTTCTTTTGTTTTCATTAGAATTATGCACTTTCTTAAGCTACAAGCAAGCTAATTGAGTAGATTTTCATGTTTCCCTTGATTGAACCAACCATATGTGAATTCATGCCATTTCATGAGGTTTTGAACTATATTTTGTTGCATATTGTGGAAGATTGAATACCTCATGATTTTGAGCAAAACTTTGATTAGTTTGGTTGATCAATGATAGGTGAAGAAGGCTTGGAGAAAGGTTGAAGCAAAGAGGAATGGCTAGGAGTGAAGAGAGGACAATGGAATAAGTGAAAAT